>NW_018734762.1:0-30117 GCF_002204515.2 Aedes aegypti
GATTCTCTCAGAATCCTGAGAAGGGATTCTCTCAGAACCTGAAGAGGGATTCTCACATGAATCCTGAGAGGGAGTTCTCACAGAATCCTTGTAGGAGGATTCTCACAGAAATCCTGAGACGGGATTCTCATCTGAATGCCTGAGAGGGATTTACTCACAGAATCCTGAGAAGGGAAATTCTACAGAAAATCCTGAGAGGGAATTCTCACAGAATCTGAGAGGGCATTCTCACAGAATCCTGAAGAGGGATTCTCACATGAATCCTGAGAGGGATTCTCACAGAATCCTGAGAAGGGTTCTCACAGAATCCTGAGAGGGATTCATAAGAATCTAGAGGGAATCCCTCACGAGAAATCCTGAAGAGGGATTCTCGCCAGAAATCTGAAGTTCTCTCAGAATCTGAAAGAGGGATTCTCTAAGAATCCTGAGAGGGAATTCTCTAAGAATCCTGAGAGGAGATTCTCTAAGAATCCTGAGAGGGATTCTTAAGAATCCTGATGAGGGTTCTCTAAGAATCCTGAGAAGGGATTCTCAGAATCTGAGAGGGATTCTGCCGCCAGAATTCTGAGAGGAATTTTTTTCTCAAGAAAATCCTGAGAGGGATTTCTCTTCCGAATTTTGCGAGGGATTCTTCTCAGAATTTTGAGAGAGATCTCTAAGAATTCCTTGAGAGGATTTCTCTCAGAATCCTGAGATGGATTCTCTCAGAATCTGAGAGGGGATTCTCTCAGAAGCCTGAGAGGGATCTCTCATCAGATCCTGAGAGGGATTCTGCTGCAGAATCCTGAGAGGGATTCTCACAGAATGCCTGAGAGGATCTCACAGAATCTCGAGAGGGATCTCTCAGAATCCTGAGAGGGATCTTCTCAGAATCCTGAGAGGGATTCTCGCAGAAATCCTCGAGAGCGGATTCCTCAAGAATCCTGAGGAGGGATTCTCTCAGACTCCTGAATGATCTCTCAGAATCCTGAAGAGGGATCTCTCAGAGATCCTTGAGAGGGAATTCCTCAGAATCCTGAGAGGGAATTCTCATCAGAAACCCTGAAGAAGGGATCTCTCAGACTCCTGAAGGATTCCTCTGCAGAATCCTGAGAGGGATTCTCTCAGATCCTGAGAGGATTTCTCAGATTCCTGAGAGGGACTCTCAGAATCCTTGAGACGGGAATTCTTCTCAGAAATCCTGAGAGGGATTCTCTCAGGAATCCTGGAGAGGGATTCTCTCGAATCCTGAGAGGGATTCTCCAGAATTCGAGAGGTTTCTCTCAGAATTCTGAGAAGGGATCTCTAAGACATCCTGAGAGGGATTCTCTTAGAATTTTGAGAGGGATTCTCTCAGAATCCTGAGAGAGATTCTCTTAGAATCCTGAGAAGGGATCTCTCAAGAAATTCTGAGAGGGATCTCTCAGAATTCCTGAGAGGATTCCTCAGAATCCTACGAAGAGTGGATTCTCTCAGAATCCATGAGAGGGCTTCCTCTCAGAATCCTGAGAGGATTGCTCTCAGAATCCTGAGGAGGGATCTCTCAGAATCCTAGAGGGATATCTCTCAGAATCGAGAGGGTATTCTCTCAGAATCCTGAGAGGGTTCTCTCAGAATCTGAGAGGGATCTCTCAGAATCCTGAGAGGAATTCTCTCAAAATCCTGAGAGGGAGTTTCACAGAAGCCTGAAGAGGGATTCTCCCAGAATTCTGGAAGGTTTGCTCAAATTCTGAGAGGGATCTCTAAGATCTCTGAAGGGATTCTCTTAGAATTTTTAGAGGATTCTTCAGAATCTTGAGAGAGATTTCCTAAGAGCTCCTGAGAGGGATTCTCTAAGAATCTTGAGTAGGTGATCTCTAAGAATCCTGAGAGGATCCTCTCAGAATTCTGAAGGGATTCTCGCAAATTCTGAGGGATTCTCGTCAGAATCCTGAGAGGAATTCTTCTCAGAGTCCTGAGAGGGATTCTCTATGAATCCTGAGAGGGATTCTCTCAGAAGATCCTGAGAGGGATTCTACCTCAGAATCCTGAGAAGGTTTCTATCAGAATCCTGAGAAGGATTCTTCATAAACAAAAAAAAAGCAATTCCTGGAGGGATTCTCGTCAGAAACTTGAGAGGGATTCTCTACAAGATCCTGGACAGGAATTCTCCCAGAATTCTGAAGGGATGCTCTCAGAATCCTGGAGAGGGATTCTCTCAGAATTCTGGAGAGGTTCCTTCAAATTCTGAAGGGATTCTGCTAAGATCCTGAGAAGGGGACTTCTCTTAGAATTTTGAGAGCGGGATTCTCTCAGAAGTCTTGAGAGAGATTCTCTAAGAATCCTGGAGGGATCTCTCATGAATCCTGAGAGGGATAGAATCGCTTGAGAGGTAATTCTCTTCAGAATCCCTGAGAGGATTCTCACCAGAATCCTGAGAGGGATCTCACAGAATCCTGAGAGGGATTCTCCCAGAAATTCTGAGAGTTGTGTTTTCGTCTCAAGAAATTCTGAGAGGGATTCTCTAAGAATCTGAAGAGGATTCTTTTATGAAATTTTGAGAGGCTCTCAGAATCTTGCGAGAGATTCTCTAGGAGAATCCTGAGAGGGATTGCTCTCAGATTCTGAGAGGATTTCTCAGAATCCTTAAGGGATTCTCTATAAGAATCCTTGAGAGGGATTCTCTCATAATCCTTGAAGGGAAAGTTCTCTCAGAATTCTGAGAGGGATCCCAGATCCTGAGAGGGATTCTCTAAACTCCTGAAGGGATTTTCTCTAGAATCTCTGAGAGGGATTCTTCTCAGAATCCTGAGAGGGATTCTCGTCAGCATCCTGGAGGAATCTCCTCAGAAACTTGAGAGGATTCTCTTAGATCCTGAGAGGATCTCTTCAAATCCTGAGGGGATTCTCTCAGAATCCTGAGAGGGAATTCCTAGAACTCTTGAGAGGGATTCCATCAGAATCCTGAAGAAGATTCCTCTCTAAGAATCCTGAGAGGGTTCCTCTCAGAATCCTGAGAGGGATTCTCTCAGAAGTCCTGAGCAGAATTCTCCCAGAATCCTGAAGGAATTCTCTCGAATCCTGAAGGAATCCTCCAAGAATCCTGAGAGGGATTTCTCAGATCTGAGAGAGATTCTCCTAAGAATTCCTGAAGAGGATTCTCGTCAGAATCCTGAGAGGATCTCTCTAAGAACACTGAAGGGATTCTCCCAGAATCCTAAGGAATTCTCTCCAAATCCCTGAGAGGGATTCTCTCAGACTCCTGAGAGGGATTCTCTCGAATCCTGAGAGGAATCTTTCCAGAATCCGAGAGGATTCTCTACGCCCAGTTGAGAGGAATCCCCAGATCTGCGAGGGATTCCTCTTCAGATCTGAGAGGATTCTCTCAGAAATTCCTGAGAGGGATCTCTCAAATCCCTGAGAGGGAATTCTCTCATGAATCCTGAGAGGGATTCTCTCAGAATCCTGAGAGGATTCTCCTTCAGAATCCTGAGTGGGATTCTCTCAGTAATCCTGAGAGGGATTCTCTCAGAATCCTGAGAGGGATTCTCAAGAATCGAGAGGGACTCTCAGAATCCTGAAGGGATTCTTCAAGAATCTGAGGGATTCTCTCAGAATCTGAGGAGGGATCTCTCAGCTCCTTGAAGGGATTCCTCAGAATCTGAGAGGATCTCTCCAGAATCCTGAGAGGGATTTCTCTCAGACTCTGAGAGGGAATTCTTCCCAGAATTCTGAAGGTTTTTCTCTCTTCTCAGAACTCTGAGAGGGATTCTCTAAAGAATCCGAGAGGGATCTCCTTAGAAATTTTGAGAGGGATCTCTCCAGAATCTGAGAGAGATTCTCTAAGAATCCTGAAATTTCCTTTCAGAATCCTGAGATGGGAATTCTCTCAAATCCCTGAGATGATCTTTCAGAATCCTGAGGGATTTTCAGAATCCTGAGAGGATTCTTCTCAAGAATCCTGTGAGGATTCTTCTCAGAATCCTGTGAGGATTCTTCGATCCGTGAGGGTATCTCACTCAGAATCCTGAGAGGGTCGTTTCCAAATCCTGAGAGGAATCTCTCAGAATCTGAGGGATTCTCTCCAAAACTTGAGAGGGATTCTTTCGAACTGAGAGGGATTCTCCTTAGAATCCCTGTAAGCGATTCTTCAGAATCCCTGAGAGGATTTATTCCCTCAAGATCCTGAGGGGATTATCTTAGAATCCTGAAGGGATTTTCCCTCCAATCCTGAGCGAATTTCTCATAAGTCCTGATAGGGTTTTCTTTAAGATTCTGAGCGGGTATTCTCTCAGAATTCTCAGCGGAATTTCTTCAGACTCCTGAGGGGATTCTGAGCAAGAATTCCGGAGGGGATCCTCTCAGAATTATTGCGGATTCTCTCAGAATTCTGCGAGGGATTCTCTCAGAACGAGAGGATTTCTCAGAAATCCTTGCCGAGGGATTCTCTCAGAATCCTGAGAGAATTTCTCTTCCCGAAGTGCTGACTGGGCTCTCCAAATTACTGAGGGATTCTTCTCAGAATCCTGAAGAGAATTTCGCTCTAGAATCCTGAGAGGGATTCTCTTATGAATCAATGAGAGGGATTTTTTTCAAATTCTGAGAAAGTTTGCTTTCAAAAAAATTTTGAGAGGGATTCCCTGTAATCTGAAGGGCTTCTCTCAAAATTCTGAGAGAGATTCCTCAGATTTTCTTAAAGGGATTTCTCAATATTAGAGAATCTTAAAAGGGATTGTTCTCAAAGCCTGATACGAAAAAGATTCTATTACACTTATCAAAATAATTATCCTTAATCCAGCTGAATGTGATCGGTATATGGAAGGCGCATGCGTTTTTAAGCATTACGGAGCCGATTTCTCTGATGACTACAGTGAACATAAACCAGCAGTGAAGCCTGTTTAACGATGTAAGCTCGAAGTAATTTTCATTGGTTGATGAAACTCAAAGATTAAAAGGTCCTTAAATTGAAATCTAGTACTGCACTGTTAACTTTTTGCGTATGTAAATAATTTCTATGATAGAATATCAATTTGTGAATATGTTTCATTATCACTGTAATTTTAAACAAAATCAGGTTAATTTTCCCGAAACTCAAATTAATAATTAACTTTACTTTTTTCTAGCATGGCGGGTACGGATTAAAAATCCCAACATCAGTCACAGCGCTTCCGAAGCACTGCTCGCCGCGGCCAGGGAGCACACCGGCGTGCCGGGATTCCGGTTTCCGATCCGTTCCGAGCGGGAAATCGAACGCCTGGAGGCGGCCGTTCGCAACGAAGCGTACAAATGGGAAAACTATGTGAGTTATCACCATTTCGGTGCATTGAAGTGCGGCTAATGGAATAATATTCCCTCTCCGCAGACTGCCTTCCTGCGGGATCTGAAGGTGAACGACCCGAACACGCCGATACGGTGCATTTTTCAGTCGGTCTTCTACGACGAGGCGCTAGTCAACTACAATTACAACGGCATAAGCAATACCCCGGGGGTTAAGAAACGGGCCATGAAGGGGTACGCCATCTTTCGGGATTGCTTCCTGGGTAGGGATTAGCTTTGATGGATGTTGGGTGAGAAACATTATATGTTAATCCTGTTACTATTTTGCTTCAGCGGCCTGGCTTCAGTTTGGAGTCACTGACGACATGATTCGAGGCATGCTGACAGAGATCATCAAGAACATTAACAGACGAAGGCGGAATCGGCAGTACAAGAATCGAATTCAGAGGAAGAAGCTTCAAAACTCGTTTGGTATGTCGGCGAGTGAAATGTGTAATCTAGTACTACAGTTTGATAAATTAACAATTCGTTTTCTTCCTCTACAGCGCTTTAATCGTTTTTCTCGAATCATCCTCAAACTGGGATATGCTTTTGCAGTACTAGAACGCAATGTGAATATCAGTATTATCATGACAACGGTGTAGGACGACAAATCCAAATCATCGCCATCAATAAAACATTCCAATCAATGTCACATCATACAATAAAGCTTTCTTCCACAAACAATGTCACATAGTTTTTTCAATATTCTATTAGCTGGTATCAGTGCAAATGATTTACCAAAATATTTCTTTCAATTCCCTAGGTCAAATCACCATCCTGAATATGGGATGGAAACGCGAATCAGCGGGAAGAAGTCCACCCCGCAAGTAGCGTCAAAAAAGTCATCTTCCGAACATATCAAACAGTCAGAATTGAACATAGTGCTCCAAATGGCCGAAAGTGTTCCAGGGTTCAAGTTTCCCATCGAAACCGAGCACGACATCGAGCGCTTGGAAGAATCCGTTCGCACATGTCCCGATGACCCGGAGGAGATACGTATGTCGAGCGGCCATTCTATAGGTATCAAAATTCATTGCAATCCATACCTTTCAGATCAATCGTCTCCGGCAGATCAAGAACATGAGCGAGCTGGCATCGATCGAGAGCATCTTCAAGTTGTTCTTCTACGACGAGGCCCTCATCGAGTACAACTACAACGGCTTTTGCAACAGCCGTCGGGCCAAGAAGCGTGCGATGAAGAACTATGACATCTTTACAAGTTGTTTTCTCGGTTCGTTTATAGTAGTTTGAAACCATTGGACGTAGTAGATCTAATTCTGGAAATTTCTCTTTCGCAGAGGCCTGGAAGCTGCACGGCGTTGACGAGGACGCGATTCGTCTAATGCTGTGCAAGGTTGTTCGCAACGTTCACGGACGCAACCGTTTTCGCCGCTTCAAAGATCGCAAGCGAGAACAGGAAATGAGCGAAAGTTATGCCTATTTGGAGGAAGATTATTCTCAATAAATATTCGTCGATATAATTGCTTGGCTTCTTCTATGCGATATTCCTCCATGCGTACAGGATAATTCTAGACCATAACACTAATTTTGAATGTATTTCTGTTCCAGAGCTCAAACAACAAGTATCTACCTCAACACTTCTGTTCCCATTGACCGATCCACATGCCGTCAACCGGTTGGAGAAAATGATTCGTACGGATCCCAACATGAGGCGCAAATATGTAAGTGATAAAAGAACAATTTGGGTATCGTTTTACTCTTGAAGATAAAATCTCTGCAAATTAATTAGTAAAAATTAGTGTTTGCTCTGTTCTTGTTGGTTTCAGACGACTTTCAAGAAAACGTTATTACAAACAACTTTGTTGAAGATACTCCCAGACAACCAAAATGTACGCATAACGAAATCACCTGGAGGCTTTGTATATGCAAAATGTCACTTATAAGATGTCGCGAAAAGGCCTTCTACGTACAAAAGTGGAGGCGATATGCGTGCATATATTATGTGATGAATAATAGCATACAATGCGAGTGTATAAATTTTATACCGAAATAATTTGTGGTCTTATGCGACTTAGCTTATGATAAAAAATGTTCATTTGACAGCTGCTACGGAATGATTCGACTTACTTTGTACAAGTGTACGAGACGAAACAAAATGTGCAAATGAACTCAGAAAAGAAGCGTTCTATGCGATGAAACTCATCAGTCTGACGAATTTATCCACCGTGTTTTGCGGGTTTGATGTGATTTGCATGAGTAAACGAGTTATTACGTGCACTTTTTTGCGAATTCTGGTTGTCTGGGATTGATCAAACTCTTCATTTGAGCTAAGCAAATTGATTTTGAAAGTTTTAGGGCTAACCTGAAAAACCAGATTTTTTGGTTGATCTTTTTTGTTTTCAGTTTTACGTGTATGTGGTCTTCTGAAGAGTTTTAGAGGATATAAAATGATAAACATTTTTGCTGAACATTACAAGTTTGTAGTTCTTGTGTTTTTGAAGTTATAATCCAATTTAAGTGAAAAACTATGAAATCTTTAGAAGTCAATAACTCATGGAGTTGGCTCGATATTTTTTTTCCCTTCAGCGCATATATCAGGCAACTGAGATCGCAGTAGGCAGCGCGCGCGAACGGATGTGTTGAAAATTGATCTGTCACGTTTTTATCGTCTTCGAAAATTAAGTGTGTATAGCGGAATTAAAACGGTTTATTTTGCACGCGTTCTGCTGGGTAGTGCTTTGTTAAAGTCCAAGCAGCAGGTGAAGAAGTATCTAAGCCGGCCTTCAAATTTTCAGGAGCGCGGGTCTGGAGACCCGGACACTAGATCTGGCTGATGGCTATTCGGTCAAATGGTCACTCGCTTGTGGTGACCAATCGATCAGGTTTTCAGCTTGAACCGCTGTCTGGTTCTCTTGATTGGACTCTGGTGGGTTTGAGTTTTGGCTTCGTTTCATCTTCACCAGAAAAATCGTTTATTTTTGCGTGGTCAGAATTTTGTTTTTCGTTTTAGTTTGCACGCGTTCTGAGTTCAGGTTTTTGCGTCGCCGGAGTGATATTTTGCCGTTGTGAAATGAGCATTCTGATTAAAGTAGCTACAGCTCCTTAATCAAGGATGGATGATCAATTTGGTGAGCTCGTTTCATAAATGTACAATATATTTTAAAACGGATTTTTATGATGACAACGAGGAATATAACTTAAACGAATTGGTTTAACAAAATATGAACAGTTCGTCACTGTAGGTGTCGACATATACTCTTGTACATTAACGTTGAAACCCCCATACCTTTCCTTTTACCTGATTTTTATCATATAAAGAATAACTTTTGCATGGTTCGACGCTAAAACTGTCGACTTACCGTATGTTCACGTTGTTTTTAGAGTACTGATAGGTGATTTTTGGAACTGAGGTTGCACTTATCAAGGTGAATCTTGATAATGCAGCTATGATCCCCCCCACTAACCAAACTCCTTCCCATGACACCCATGGAGATGCAGAGGTGATCTCGGTCTCTAGTAACAATGGAAGACATACCAACTTTCCTTCCCTTCCCCGATGACCGTAAGGACGTGGCCGGCTCCGCTATTGACTTTTTAATGTTTGGAGTTCTCTAAAGTGTACATTGAAGATGAAAAGCTACATCTCTTGATCCCTTGTACAACTTCGATTATTCTGGTCAATCACGGAGTAGCAACTACGAATTCTCGCGGAACATTACTAAAGGACCTATCTAACATTGAGAGGCTCTCTTTGTTTACTTTCTCTTTCATTAATAACTGAGTCACATTAACCTCTACTGCTGCGCTTTTTGTATGAAACGCTAGTCAAGGAAATTGACTTTCGATCCATAGTGAAAAACTTCCCAAAATCTTTAGTATTCCACTGTTATAATCGAGGAAGAGGAGAGATTCTCTCATTTGTACATAGGTCCTTTAGTAATGTTCCGCGAGAATTGTACGGCCATCTATACTTATGCTTTAGCGCATCAATCAGGCAACTTTCGCTGCAAAAATTGTGAGAACGTTATTTTTGTAAATTTAAAAAATGTACTCCAAATCACACTTGAAAAACTAACAAGATTTTGAAGCTATCGGTGTGCTGCTTTCAGTAATGTTATAGAATAATTAGATCTACAACTTTTCCAAATACAATTCTTGAGAGCAATGTGAAATTTCAACACCACAAAAATTACAAACGAGTAATGTTCAGCACAAATGTGTATCAATACTTCCTTTACTTCTGTTTTGAAGACCACATTCACGTAAAACTGAAATTAAAAAATCAGATTTTTCGGGTCCATAACTTGCAGAATCAATTAACTTAGCCCAAATTAAGAATTAGATCAAAAGTGTCCTCGACAAGGTTGTTCATAAAAACGTTTTCTAAAACTTCGCAGAAGTATGCAGCTACAAATATCTTGAAACAAAAAATTTGATCTAAAATTTAAACGTAAATAAGGGCCATCCCATGCAATTTTTCCTAAGTAGGTGCGAATTTTAGTTACGAACAACTTCTCCGAGGGCATCATACGTCTAAAATCAACAAGAACAAAGAAAACACCTTTTTCCTACTAATATGACGATTCGGATTATTGTGCAGTGTTGCCAACTAAAGACGATATACACACTTAGATTAAATTACTGGGCACGGTAAAATTTTACTGGGTTTTGGAACTACCGAAAAAGTCAGTAAAATGAAAATTGTCGCCACGCGTAATTGAAAAGCAAATTTCACCATGTTTTGTTTTTTATCGATATATGATATAAAAAGAAAACTCTCTGCAAAATTTCAGTAAAAAATCTCTGTTTTTTTGATTTTTGACATTTTTTTTTAGTTTACTGACTTTTTCCAAACCAGTTATTTTTACCGAACAGATTGAGTGTGTAAAGACATTATAGTCGGGCCCAAAATGGGTACCACTTTTAGTAATACATTCGATCACTTGGTACCTATCCTAGTTTAATATAGATCATCATGGTCGTAGTCGGAGGGGTTCAGAAAGAGGAGTTGTATAGCTCGAATTTTTTCATCGAGTTCTCAGCAATATCTCAGGACAGTTTCTAGCCTCTCAAAATTTTCCCACAAGTTTATCCTTGATTCCATCCGAGAATATCTATGAAATCTATACAAAAAATTCACAAAAGATTCATTTCAAGACACCTTTGAAATTTCACCCATGACAGTGGCGAGTAAATCATCACTCTGATGCTCGCGAGCATGATGTTCTGTTTTCGTTTCGGTTCAGCAGACATGTTCGCCACTTTCCATCACTGGTCAGCAGTCAAATAATTTCTCTCCACTTCTCCGCTACCGTCACTTCTCACACACAGCACGAGCGGTAGAATGAACATCGAGAAACACAAAAACTGTGGAATGAATGTCGTCTGACACGATGACATTTTCATTTTCATAAAAGTGAATTTTGCATAGATTTCAGAATATAAACAAGTGCAAACACGGATCTGTCAGATGGAAAGGCCTATAGTCCTTTTCACAAGACGTTTCAAATCAGCTGATCTGGCAACACCTTGACAGTTCTTCTATGGAAATGACAGCCCCGTGTATGCACCGGTAATCCACCGATGTAAACAAATGCAAACGCGGACCTGTCACTTGAAAAGGCCTAAATCACATGCTTGAAACTGATCATTAATCAGTGATGTGTGGAGTGCATTGTTTGCATACTAGTATACCTTTTTACCGACGACGAATGTGGCGAAAATCATTTCTAATAAGTTTCCTGAAGTGTTGAGGATGAAAAAAGTGATCAAAAGCTTTGTCCGGTAAGCGGTCAGAAACGTCACGACATTCAGCGACACAACGAAAATTTTCAACGCAAGAAGCAATATCAAAAATACAAAAGTGAACTATTAAATCAGTCAAGCTTCTATTTCTGAAAACGGTTTAACAAGTCGTTAGTGAAAGTTAAGCTGAAGACAAAAAAAAAGTTTTTTTTTCTGATAACAAACGTTTTGTGAAAGCAAATATTGTATCAAAAATTCGAACGACTTTCTGTATAATCCGCGTTATTATAAACAATATTGTATCGATTCTCTCAGAGTCAATATCCAATCTAGTAAAGCTGTCTCTCTGAAAAATTTAACTGTGCTTAAAATGTGGGGAAAGTAGCTGTGATTGTGAATTTGAAAATCTTTTGCATTGTTTAGGCGAAAAAAAGTCGCAAGAAATAAAAAAAAAAAAAACAAAAAAAGGTCAACACAAAACAAATTAAGACAGTCATACAAGTGAAAAGTACTTTTTTAATTTTTTAGGATAGGGTAAGTGTACTCTTTCAGCAGAGAGCAAATATGGTAACCCTAGACTAAGATCCTTCGCCAAATATTTTTTTAGGAAGTTTGTTTAAGGCCATTTCTTTTAAACTTGATCGGTCATAACATCCCATTTTTTAACGAATCTCCTTCAAAGCATCATATTTTTGTTTTGTTTCCTTGCAAACTCGTCTAGGTTGCGTTTTTCTTCAGATATTTTCAATGATCCCTCAAGATATTAATCCTGAACCTCTCAAGGGATTTTGCTTTCAAATGAACTCCATGAAGTCTTTCCTGAAATCCATTTTCCTAATTATTATTTTTGGAAAATCCTTGTCTTGCGGGCTAAATCAGAAAGTGTGTTCAGTTTTTTTTTCCAGATGGTTTAATTTCCTTTCTGGAATTGATACAGAATTTACACCAAACCGGGATTTCACTTAAAAATATGTATCGCCATTCTCAAGAAATCACTCCAAAAATTTGTCGGCCAGTAATTGTTCATGGACTAGTTCAAGATATTATCCCTAGCAATTTTCTCCAGATGTGCAGATTTGGTTTCTTCAAAGAAGTTTGCAGATATTGTTCAAATAATTAAAACTAGTTTAGTAAAATACCTGTATTTTTTCCAAGCATTGCTTCGACTGTTATAGGAACAATTCCACGTATCACAACCAAAGGTATTTGTTTTCGATTCCATCAGAGTTTTGTCTAGATATTCCCTCTGGAGTTTTTTTTAAAAGAATTTCTTGAAAAGTTTCTCAAAAATTTTCGCGTAAATTTTCGAAAGGACCTATCTATCATTAAGAGACTCTCTTTGTTTATTTCTCTTTAATCAATAACTGGGTCACATTAAACTCCTTGAGTTGCGTTTTTTGTTTGTTTGAAACGCTAGCCAAGGACCATTGTCTTTCGATCTATAGTGAAAAACTTCACATTCAGTATTTCATTGTTATAATCGAAAAGGTTGGTGAGAGGAGAGAATCTCTCATTGTCAGGGGTTAAATAAAAAAGAGAGTATCTCTCATTTTATCTGCCTCTGTAACAATCATGATCCGCAACAACATCATGAGATTCTGTTCTCATCTCTCTGCCACAGCTCTGATTGTATCGGGGGGATAACATTAGTGAGTTTTATTATCGTTCTCTCTTTGAGACTCTCGTTCGCTGCTGTTATTTATCAAGCTTGTTACAACTTAGCGAAACTTTAGATCAGTGGATACGAGTAACTGACACTGAAGAAGACTGCAAGTGGTAGTCGAAATACGCGTATCTGTCAAAGATAAGCATTTAGGGCGGATTTAAAAGGTACAAGGTACTCCAAATCTACTTTTCAGTTTCTCGATTTGAGATTCTGCTCAGCCAGGATTCGAATACATTAGAAACTGGAGCGGAAACGTTGCCTGCCTTGATTTCAATTCGCGATTTTTTGTAAAAACCATCCAAAAATTTCACAAAAGATGTATGTTAAGACTCCCTAACAAAACTTTGTTTATACGAAATAAAAAAAACAGACATGTGTTTTTATGATATGGTCGTTTGGTAAAAACAATGAGTGTTTGTGATATCTGTTTATTATTAAGAGACCGAAGTATACCTCTGCCATCTATATGAATTATTAAGGAAGAGTCTTCTTTTAGTACGAAAAGTTACATAATATACCTTAAATGGATAGAAGAAAACATCGACACTCTTAGTATCGAACCATCTTTTTTTTATAATTTCAAAAAAACAAAAGTATAGGTATGTTTTCCTTATCTAAAACCTCAACAATTAGAATATGTTGATACTTGTAGTGGACGAATCAATCAATGTTTTGCAATACATGCATAAACGTGTCATTGAAACCTGGCGGATGCGAACTGGATATTCAAGATAGATTAAAATCTTTGTCACAAAATGATCTATAATTACATATCTAACTCATTTTGAAATAGAAGCATGAAACGAGCTCACCAATTAATAATCAATTGTTGATAGGGCAGTTGCCAATCACTTTCTATTTCGTCATAGCTTGCTTGAGCTTCCGATGCGCACTGTCCGTAGAATAGTTTTTTGGTGGAAACTGTTTTGGGAAATCTTGAGAAAATGTAAGATCTTGTTATGCCCCATGTCAATACCTGACCAGGTTAAAATGGCCGATTATTAATTCTGTACCAAAAAAATGTTCCCTTTTTCAAATCAGGAATTTCATAAGCCGTAAATGAAATCAGTTACTCAGAAAAACAATTCGAATGTCTTTCATAGTTTAAGGTTTCGTGCAAAAAGGGTGCAGAGGTTGTGTATGCGTTTTTTGCGTGAAATTCGTGAATGAACTTTTGAATGAAGTCGCTCAACGCAACTCCCACCCCCTGACAGAATCCTGGGCTATGCCCATGTAGATCGCAGTGCTGTTTTTCTCTGCATTTTAGATCTCGATGTGTTATGTAAATTCCAAGCAAGCGGATTTGTTTTTGAGATCGCCGGAGTGAAAGTTTGGTTTTATGTTTACGTTTTGTTGGGCAGCTTCTTGTTGAACAGTCGAGGATGGAATATCAAGCTGGTGAGCTCGTTTCATGCTTTTGTTTCTAATGAGTAATTATGATGGTTCACATTATTATCGACACAGTGATAACAGTACACTTTTCTCAGCATTTTAGATCTTGATCAATTACCTCATGTGCCATAACAATATTGGGGCAACTGAGAGAGACATGAACGTTTTTATTTCGCCTTTGATGTAAACCGAAATCTTTCGTACCTGCCACACGATATACGAATGCAAAAAATGGTCATTGGCACAGTAAGCTCTCAGTTAATAACTGTGGAAGTACTCATAAGAATACTAAGCTGAGAAGCCAGGCTCTGTCCCAGTGGGGACGTAAACGCCAGAAAAGAAGAAGATGTAACCGAAAGGAAAACGAAATTACAAGGGAAAGCCGTTTAAACGAAATTGGACATTTTCGGGAGCGGGCCATTTGGCATAAACAAAACTATATCCTTTCTTTCACAAGATAGGTATTGTTCTCGAAGAAACAATGTTATGACAACCCCTTTTCCATATAGTTCTGAAACAACTAACATGGTTATTTTCACTAATTCCAGATCAAATTTTGCGACGCATCAAAACTCCACGACAAAGCGTTGACGATGCGTTTGGAAAAAATCTGCACCGACGACGCCATCTTTCGGCACTTTCAGCTGGACGTCCCAGAAGACTTCCCATCCTCTGATGCAGCGCGAATCTCTGCAGCAGTACGCGATATTCACGATTGTATGATCGGTAAGCACCGTAGTCATCTACCACCCAATCTAGTACTACTCTTTCGATTCATTTTTACAGAAGCTTGGAGAGCCACGGAATCAGTATGGAAACCTTGAAAGCGAAGATGGCTAGCGTTATCAAACGGATCTACGTTCGGAACAACGTGCGCAACTTTCGGGCCAAGACGAAGTTTGTAGAGCGCTCTTTTTGAGATCAAGTTGAAACTTTGGGTTGGAATAAACTTTGTATTGCCATAAATTTCAGTATCAGAATCGCCTAAATTAATGCTGAGTTGTGACAATCGGTGCTATCTTTTTCTAATAAACTATTCTTTAATTTTATTGCACAACATCAGCTGAGGGAAGCCGCCGGACCATCGAATCGTGTAATCACGTCCTACTCTGCCTGCCTGGTTCAACTTTCCCATCACATCCGAGCAGGCAATAGAGGATCTGGAAATCACAGTCCGCTGCTGCAGAAAAAGTCGACAAGAAATATGTAAGAATGATTTCCTCCGTAAATCGATCTTTTTAACCCTCCAATTTTGCAGGTGGGAGTTTCCTACGTAAGAAGTTGACCGGTAACAAAACCGTATTCGCCATATTCCAGCACATCTTCACCTATCAATCCATCGTTGGATACTGCTGGACCAAGCGGTCCAATTCGGAACGAAAGCCCATGCAAGAGTACGAAATTTTCACCAGCTGTATGTTGGGGTAAGTGGTATTATGTTGAAGTACTAGTTTGACGTTAGAAATAAGCGTCTCAATTCATTTTTTCCCGCAGATGCCTGGGGGTGCAAGGGCGTAACGGAGGAATCGCTGGCCCGAAAATATGCGGCACGTAGTCAGAAACGCAAACATAGCCAAACGGAAGCTCAAAATTCGGATGAAAGCGAAAAATCGTTTCTGGAGGCTGCAAAGATTGATCTAGTACCGCCTTAAGTGACGACGCGAAAAGCTTAAAATAAACATGATTATCAGAAAACAAACATCCACAGTCGATTGCGTTTCTATCTTTCTTCATTCTAGTACTACACGCTATAACCAACTATTTTCTTCTTTTTTTTTTCTCTCACGAATCACCCAGCCAAAGACATCGCCAAAGCTGCGCAATCGGCTGCCAAAGTCTGAACAAAATGGCCGACATGGCGGGCAGCCGGAGGGAAAAGGCCAAACTGGAGCTTCAAATTGACGACATCAACGAGGAACTGCAGGATCTGCTGCGGGCTGCCGAACGCCGGAATCAGTGTGCGACCGTCCGGGTTGAAGGGTTCCATTTTCCCGCTTGTGTCCATGGTCGAGATCGAACGGTTGGAGGAAGCCGTTCGGAAGGATTTCGGCGTGAGGGATCAGTATGTGAGTATATCGGCAACTAGAATTTGACTATGTTAAAGAAATTTGAAGACTGAGGTTTGATGGTGCAGAAGAAACTCTCTGGACACAGAGGAGGATTCTTAAGATATAGAAGAATACTGAGAGGGATTTCTCTCAGACTACTGAGAGGGATTCTCTTCGAACCGTGAAAGGGATTCTCTCGGCATCCTGAGAGGAATTCTCTCAGAATCCTGAGAGGAATTCTCCCGGAATCCTGAAAGGGACTCTCTCGATATCCTGAGAAAGATTCTACTGACTGACTACTGAGAGATTATACTATTGAGAAGTATTTTCTTCGGAATCCTGAGAGGAATTTTGAAGAATCCTGAGAGGGGTTCTCTTTAGTAATCTCGAGAAAAAAAATCAGCGATCCTGAGAGGGATTCCCTCAGAATACTGAGAGGGAATCTCACAAACCACTGAAGGAGTGTCTTTCAGACTACTGAGAGAGATTCTCTCGGAATCCTAAGAGGAATTGTCTCGGAGTCCTGAGCGGGAATTCGCTCGGAATCTTGAGAGAGATTTCTCGGAATCCTGAGAGGAATTCTCTCAGACTAATGAGAAGTTATCCTCACCGAATTCTGAGAGAAATTCTCTCATAATCCTGAGAGATCCTCTCGAAATCCTGAGAGGAATTCTCTCGGAATCTTGAGAGGAATTCTCTTGGAATCCTGAGCGGAATTCGCTCGGAATTCTCTCAGACTTCTTGAGATGGATCCTTTCGGAATCCTGAGAAAGATCCTCTCGGAATCCTGACAGGGATTTTCTCAGAATCCTGAGAGGGATCTTATCGAAATCCTGAGAAGGATCTTATCGAAATCCTGAGAGGGATTCTCTCGGAATCCTTAGCTGAAATTCGCTCGGAGTCTTCAAGAGGTATTCTCTCGAAACCCTGAGAGGGATTCTCTCGGAACTCTGTAAAGGATTCATTCGGGACCCTAAGAAGGATTGTCTCAGAATCCTGAGAGGGATTCTATTAGAATATTGAGAGGGATTCGCGACTACTAAAACGGATTCTCTCGGAATCCTAAGAGGGATTCTCTCAGAATCGTGAGAGGGATTCTCTCAGAATCCTGAGAGGGATTCTCTCAGAATCCTGAGAGGGATTCTCTCAGAATCCTGAGAGGGATTCTCTCAGAATCCTGAGAGGGATTCTCTCAGAATCCTGAGAGGGATTCTCTCAGAATCCTGAGAGGGATTCTCTCAGAACCTGAGAGGGATTCTCTCAGAATCCTGAGAGGGATTCTCTCAGAATCCTGAGAGGGATTCTCTCAGAATCCTGAGAGGGATTCTCTCAGCATCCTGAGAAGGATTCTCTCAGAATCCTGAGAGGGGATTCTCTCAGAATCCTGAGAGGGATTCTCTCAGAATCCTGAGAGGGATTCTCTCAAAATCCTGAGAGGGATTCTCTCAGAATCCTGAGAGAGATTCTCTCAGAATCCTGAGAGAGATTCTCTCAGAATCCTGAGAGAGATTCTCTTTGAATCCTGAGAGAGATTCTCTCAGAACCCTGAGAGAGATTCTCTTCAGAATCCTGAGAAAAGATTCTCTCAGAATCCTGAGAGAATATTCTCTCAGAATCCTGAGAGAGATTCTATCAGAATCCTGAGAGGGATTCGCTTCTGAGAGGGATTTCTCTCAGAATCCTGAGAGGGATTCTCTCAGAATCCTGAGAGAGATTCTCCCAGAATCCTGAGAGGAGGGACCTCTCTCAGAATCCTGAGAGGGACTCTCTCAGAATCCTGAGAGGGATTCTCTCAAAATCCTGAGAGAGAGATTCTCTCAGAATCCTGAGTGGGATTCTAGAAGAATGCTCTCTCAGAATACTGAAAAAATATTCTTTCACAGAATCCTGTAATCTTGAGAAAAAATATTTGAGCAATTATGAAATGGATTCTTTTAGAATCCTGAGATGGGTTCTCTCAGAATCCTGAAGGGAATTCTCTCAGAATCCTGAGAAGGATTCTTCAGAATCCTAAGAGGGATTCTCTCAGAATCCTGAGAGGGATTCTCTCAGAATCCTGGAAGGGATCGTGCTTCAGAATCCTGGAAAAGGTTTTCCTTCAAAATCTTGAGAAGGATTCTCCTTCAGAATCCTGTGAATATTCTCCTCGTGAATACGATAAAGATTTTTCTTCAGAATCCAGAGAAAGGATTTCTCTATCAGAATTCATAGAAGGATTTTTTTAAGATCCTGAGAAAGAATCTCTTTTGGTATCATAAGAATGATTCTCTTTCAGAATTTTAAAAACAATTCTCTTCAGAATCATGAGAAGAATTATTCTCTTTCAGAATCCTGTGTCGAATGACCTTTGAAAATCCTTAGAAGCATTTTGTTATTCTGGATCTTGGAAAAGTTTCTCTTCCAGAACCCGGAAAAGATCATCCCTGAAAAGCATTCTTTTAATCAAAATCCTGGAAATGATTTCTTTATCAGAATTCTGAAAATGATTCTTTTATCAGAATCCTGAAAAGAATTCTTTTTCAGAATCCTGAAAAGGATTCTCTTTTAGATTCTTGAAAAAGGATTCCATTATTTTGAAAAAGGATTCTCCATCAAAACCCTGAAAAGGACTATCAGAATCCTAATTTTTTTTTAATTTTGAAAAGGATTCTCTCTTAGAATTATGGAAAAGATTTTTTTTAAAATCCAAGAAAAATTATCAGAATCCTGAGAGGGATTCTCTCAGAATCCTGAGAGGTATTCTCTCAGAATCCTGAGAGGTATTCTCTCAGAATCCTGAGAGGGATTCTCTCAGAAATCCTGAGAAGGGATTCTCTCAGAATCCTGAGAGGGATTCTCTCAGAATCCTGAGAGGGATTCTCTCAGAATCCTGAGAGGGATTCTCTCAGAATCCTGAGAGGGATTTCTCTCAGAATCCTGAGAGGGATTCTCTCAGAATCCTGAGAGGGTTTCTTCTCAGAATCCAGAGAGGGATTCTCCTCAGAAATTCCTGAGAGGGATTCTCTCAGAATCCTGAGAGGGATTCTCTCAAATCCTGAGAGGGATTCTCTCTCTCTCACAATCCTGAGAGGGATTCTTCTCAGAATCCTGAGGGGATTCTCTCAGAATCCTGAGAGGGATTCTCTCAGAATCCTGAGAGGGATTCTCTCAGAATCCTGAAGAGGATTCTCTCAGAATCCTGAGAGGGATTCTCTCAGAATCCTGAGAGGGATTCTCTCAGAATCCTGAGAGGGTTTTCTCTCAGAATCCAGAGAGGGATTCTCTCAGAATCCTGAGAGGGATTCTCTCAGAATCCTGAGAGGGTTCTCTCACAATCCTGAGAGGGATTCTCTCACAATCCTGAGAGGGATTCTCTCAGAATCCTGAGAGGGATTCTCTCAGAATCCTGAGAGGGATTCTCTCAGAATCCTGAGAGGGATTCTCTTCAGAATCCTGAGAGGGATTCTCTCAGCATCCTGAGAGGGATTCTCTCAGAATCCTGAGAGGGATTCTCTCAGAATCCTGAGAGGGATTCTCTCAGAATCCTGAGAGAGATTCTCTCAGAATCCTGAGAGAGATTCTCTCAGAATCCTGAGAGAGATTCTCTTTGAATCCTGAGAGAGATTCTCTCAGAATCCTGAGAGAGATTCTCTCAGAATCCTGAGAAAGATTCTCTCAGAATCCTGAGAGAATATTCTCTCAGAATCCTGAGAGAGATTCTATCAGAATCCTGAGAGGGATTCGCTTCTGAGAGGGATTCTCTCAGAATCCTGAGAAGGATTCTCTCAGAATCCTGAGAGGGATCTCTCAGAATCCTGAGAGAGATTCTCCCAGAATCCTGAGAGGAGGGACTCTCTCAGAATCCTGAGAGGGACTCTCTCAGAATCCTGAGAGGGATTCTCTCAAAATCTGAGAGAGAGATTCTCTCAGAATCCTGAGTGGGATTCTAGAAGAATGCTCTCTCAGAATACTGAAAAATATTCTTTCACAGAATCCTGTAATCTTGAGAAAAATATTTGAGCAATTATGAAATGGATTCTTTTAGAATCCTGAGATGGGTTCTCTCAGAATCCTGAAGGGAATTCTTCAGAATCCTGAGAAGGATTCTTTCAGAATCCTAAGAGGGATTCTCTCAGAATCCTGAGAGGGATTCTCTCAGAATCTGGAAGGGATCGTGCTTCAGAATCCTGGGAAAGGTTTTCCTTCAAAATCTTGAGAAGGATTCTCCTTCAGAATCCTGTGGAATATTCTCCTCGTGAATACCGATAAAGATTTTTCTTCAGAATCCAAGAAGGATTCTCTATCAGAATTCATAGAAGGATTTTTTTAAGAATCCTGAGAAAGAATCTCTTTTGGTATCATAAGAATGATTCTCTTCAGAATTTTAAAAACAATTCTCTTTCAGAATCATGAGAAGAATTATTCTCTTTCAGAATCCTGTGTCGAATGACCTTTGAAATCCTTAGAAGCATTTTGTTATTCTGGATCTTGGAAAAGTTTCTCTTCCAGAACCGGAAAAGATCATCCCTGAAAAGCATTTCTTTATCAAATCCTGGAAATGATTTCTTTATCAAGAATTCTGAAAAATGATTCTTTATCAGAATCCTGAAAAGAATTCTTTTTCAGAATCCTGAAAAGGATTCTCTTTTAGATTCTTGAAAAGGATTCCATTATTTTGAAAAGGATTCTCCATCAAAACCCTGAAAAGGACTATCAGAATCCTATTTTTTTTTAATTTTGAAAAGGATTCTCTCTTAGAATTATGGAAAAGATTTTTTTTTAAATCCAAGAAAAAATATTTTTCAGAACCCTGAGAAGCATTCTGATAAACTTTCTCTTTTAGATTCTTAAGAAGGATTGTGATTCAGAATCCTGAAAAGGGTTCTGATTTAGAATTCTGAGAAGGATTCTCATTCAGAATCTTGAGAAGAATTCTCTTTCCGAATACTGAAAATTATTCTCTGCCAGAATTCTGAAAAGGTTTCTCATTCAGAATCCTAAAAAGGATTCTCTTTCACAATCCAGAAAAGGATTCTCTATCAAAAACCTAAAAAGGATAATTTTTCAGAATTTTAAAAAATCTGGAAATTATTCTCTATTAGATCGTTGAGAATGATTCTGTTTAGTTATCACGGATCCATCCTTATCATTAACAAAGGTTTTTCTCGCTTTTCTAACTAGGTACGTTATCTGTCCCTGAAAAAGCCCGCCATCGATGGACGTGACCAACTTTTTCTCGTACCTCTTCACGGACGACGCACTCATGGGTTACAACTACTCCGGCACGAACAACATCGGTGAGCAGAAGTTGCCGATGAGAAACTACGAAATCTTCATCGATTGCATGATCGGTTCGTATTGCTCTGGTGCCTTGCCCGGGAAGTACTAGAATAACAATTGATCATACCATTTCAGAGGCCTGGGCTGATCATGGACTGACACACAAGGCGCTGGAGGAGAAAATTAAAGTGACCGTGAAGAAGCTGACCGCTCGGCGACGGATGCAAAAGTTTCGACGGCGAAAGGCGATGCAATTTTGAACGTTGTTGAATAAACACTGATATGTTTCTAGAGATGTTGCGCATTTTAACTAACTGTTTCAAATCGATAATCAACTTGTCGTAACTTTAACTGAAAATTGTTCGAAAATTTCCAGATCCGCTGAAACGAGCTAGGAAGATATTCAAGAGGACGGTGGAGCCAGATGAGTGTGCCGCCGCGGATGACGAACAACGGTACATGTTCATAGTTAGCAGAAAGGGAGGCGTCCTGCTGGTGCATGACAACCACATATATCGGTCCAATCTGCGACGCCAGGGCCAGCACAAGAATATACTGTACTGGGAGTGTTTGCACAATCGCTCCGAAAAGTGTCGCGGCCGTCTGAAAAGCGAAGGGAACAATCTGTTCATTTCGAATACGAATGGTGAGTGGCATTGAGCCATTGTTTTAAATTGGAAATTTGATTAACTAAGCTCTTGTTTTCAAATTTCAGCTACACATAACCATCCGTCAGACTTGGACCGAATCAATCAAGCTAAGGTCGGAGGAGAGCTCACATATCGTACATTCTATTCGTTATTTAAGTGATACATTTAGTTCTTTATATAAAATTATTTCCATTTTTGCTAATATACAGTGACGAAGAAAGTCGATAAAATCTAGTACTGCAAAGTCAAACTTTTTTTATTATTTTGAAATGCTTGCATGTTAATCTAGTATTTCAATAATTTGTCTTCACATCATGATAACAATTGTGATTGAATATAACAAAACTCAATCCAACCAACCTTCCTTTCAGTTCTGCAGGATATGTCCCCGACATCCGATGTGCCGACGTACGTGATGAGCAAGTGCGGAACCGTCCAGCTGCGGCACAATGGGCATCTGTTCAATCGGCACGTCAAGCGAGACGACATCATTTACTGGCGCTGCTCGCAGTTCACCGTGTTCAAGTGCCGCGCCCGGATAAAATCCGTTCTCGATGAATTTTTCATGCTGAACGTGGAGCACAACCACCCGGTGGTGGCAACGCCCAGAGCGTACGGATCGTTGAAACGACTGAAGCAACAACTGGCTAGAGATTAATAAAACCACAAAATTTAGAACCGTAGACTACAATCTAGTATCTCACTCACATCAACTCTAAATCACAGAAAACGACCTTTTCGGCTAATTTCGCTAACCGTTTTCTCCCACCCAATTTCAGGTTACTTTCGGTACGTGGCCGGATTCCGAGGTAGTATCCAGCTCATGGTAGGCGAATACGTCTTTAACAAAAATAAGAAAAATGCCAACAAAACGTACTGGTCCTGCGCGAAGGCGGCTCTAAGCAAGTGCAAAGCACGAGTGTTGACCTACACGCTGAAAAACGGAGAAGAAAATCTGGTGGTTCGGTTCCCGGTGCACAACCACGAACTATATTAGTACTGCTATCTGATTTAGTTTATACTGAATAAAATGTATTTACAGGGCGTTGAAGTGTGAAGGCGTTTTTGTGAACTTTATGAATGTTTCAATGTAGCAGTGTTATTAACCGTTGGCATTTTGATTTCGTTGTAGTGTTTAAAATTGTCGATATTGAAGAAGCGGTGGATCTTGAGACGCCCAAGGAGATATACTTCAACCGCCGGGCAGCGTGGCTGTCGGCTGTTGCATGTGGATGGCTACAAGTTCGTGAAGAATCGCAAGGGACCGTATAAAACGTACTGGATCTGCGCCAAGAAGGTAAGTTGCAGATTTAGGAGTAATGGGGGCATCCGAGAAGTTTTCCACGTAAATGTTATTGTGTGTTCTCAAGATTCTGTCGGCAGACAGGTGGACAGAAACTTTGAAACTATAGTTTTCATGTTTTCTAAACAATTGATTGAATTCCACTAATTGTTTTCTGACAGCCCGAGATTCACGATGATCCATTGATCCACATTGCCAAAATAGTTTCACCGTTACGAATTTAAACACGCAGCGAACTGAACTATCGATGAATGCTGAATTTTGCCTTATGAAAGGTGGAACGATTATTGCAATGCGAGCGCTTTATGTACCGTTCCAGCATGATTCCACATCAAGGCGTCGATAGGCGCGTGGTATACATACGGGTCCATCGATCTCAAGGTTCTTAGTTCGATTCCAGGTTGCCGCGAAAACATTTTTTGTTTTCAAATTTTGGTTTCATAAGGCAAATTTATGAATTTCAACACGATTCCTTGTGGCGAATTTTCATAAGGGGTTCTTATGTATTTCGATAGTCCATTTGCCTGAGTGAAGAGTCACGGTCGCCATATTGAAAATTGGAAATGAAACGTATTTGTCCATAAACAATATACCTATCCTTAATTAAAATATGGCATTGATCAGTGAATTCAAAGCATAATTCGTCAAACCAGATCAAGTGGATATAATAATAGGGTAAAAGCACCGGTTTTGGCCAGCCTAAGAGAAAATGTCAATAAAAATTAAGTGGGAAGCCGTATTCATACTACAAATATGTCAAAAGCTTGCATTCAATCCATATTATACATATAAAATATCAAAACTGAGCTAAAACCATGTTTTCGCTTTGAAAATTTCGTTGGTCAATATAGGCAATCGGAACCAGTTTCGGCCAGAGATTTAACTTCGGTTCCTAAATTGGCCAATTGCATTGATTTCTCATGAGAGTGGCCAAATTATGAGTGCCCTGGCCAAATTAGGTGTGTGGGAGTTAAAATTATAAGGAAAATGAATTGTTTTTCTTGTGTTTTGAATCAATTTGTATGAGTAAATGAATGTAGCTCTATCATATGAATGTGATCTATTAAACACAAGAGGTTTCATGCTGATTGGCTATGTAAAACGGTGTATAATCCACTATGGCTACAACTGGCGTATGGCCAAAACCGGTGCTTCTACCCTATTACATGAAGCCAATGCCAAAACCATTTTATCGTACAAATTGCAGCTTGTATATCTACACATATGGTATTGAACATTGATTTCTACTCATGTAGACAAAATAGAGACGTAGTAGTAAAGCCTAAACTAGGTACCAAAAAGAATACTAAATTCGATCCCTTGGTACCCAATTGAGCTTAATTCATACAAAATCGAACTCTCATTGATCTTCTTTAATATGAGTATACTTTTCATATTACTAATCGATGCAAATTCTATATTGTCTCATTCCTATTATATATAATATATTAATACATATAAGCTCTCAGTTAATAACTGTGGAAGTGCTCATAAGAACACTACTCTGAGAAGCAGGCTTTGTCCCAGTTGGGACGTAACGCCAGAAAGAAGAAGAATAATATATAAAAGCTGTGATCTGCGTCATGCCCCTTGTATCCAGGGCTGGTAGCGGTCACACTGAAAATTAACAGCAACTTTAGTGACTAAAATGATCAAAATAGTGACTAAACAGGCTCATATTCCGAGCAATTGGAATTTGTTATAACGATTTGTTTGAAATATATCACTGGAATATGTCATATTTTTTCTGGAAATGGTAGGCAATGTCTATCCAGCTTTTTACGAGCGCTAATGGCTACCGCATATAGGCTCATTTTCTGGTAGGGATCAGTCGATATGACGTTTGGCTTGGGTCCGTTCAATATAAAACGACCCAAGCCAAACGTCAAATCGACTTATCCTTACCAGAAAGCGAGGCCGTTTGCAGTAGCCATTTGCGCTTTTAAAAAGCTGGATTCAATTTTAATTTCTTTAAAACTTTCATTTCCTCGGAGTTGGTAATGGTTTTCATCTTCGAGGTTAGTAAATCAGCTCAAACAAATTTGATTGCAAAATTATTCATTTGAATACGATTACCCAAGTAACCAAATACATAGATGACCCGATTTTGTCAGCCACTTTTTCAAAACTTCTGTTGGCTCTCCTTCAATATGTTATCAATTTATCAGTATTATTTCTGTCCTATGTTCGTATTCCGAGGAAGTGTAAACGGATCGTAATAAATTTAGAAAAAAAAATTGATAATGAAATGATGAGAACAAAAGTTCTCCGCAAAAAGGGGCTGACGAAATCGGGTCAGTACTATAGCACTCTAATTCACCATGCGTGCTAATATAGTGTTATTGTACAGCTGACACGCCCCGTATAGCCGTAAAATAGCCTTATAAAGCCCAAAAAGGCGAATTAGCGTGCTAGTGTTTATTTGGGTAATTCGTACTATTCAGAATTTGAAACAGAATGTGCAGTTTTCAGCATTTGAAGCAAAATGATGTTCCATATTGTTGCATAAAATTATAGTGAAAGATGATAATTATTATTTTTATCAGCAAATCAGCTGATAATTTTTAAATATTGAATTTCTTTGCAAAATTTATCCGGAATCCATTTTTTTATGTTTGTTATAGAGGCTTTACATAATTTAATTCAATCGCCCCTTAGCATATACAGTTAAATTGTGCAATGAAATTCAATATTTCAAAATTATCAGCTGGTTTTTTAAAGGAATTTCTAGCAGAATCCAAATACAAAAACAATCCTTAAAAAATATCTAAGTCTAAACTTTTGGCAGAACTTTTGTAAAATTTTACTTTTCCTTCCCCATAAAAAAGAAACTCAAGCACGCCATTATTTTTTGATGAACTCGAATAAAAAGGATATTGTCCATTAGTAATTGGAAAATGAATTATTGAAACCAATAATATCACTCCAGTGACGACTCGCTACCTCACGTGTTACCTGTTCTGCGAACCCAAAATGACTAATTCGGCTAACAGCAAACAGTAAGTAGCAAACGTCTTTAATACCGTATCTCTGATAGATGCAAATTTGTTGCTAAAATTCATGAACAGGCGAATTTGAGGTTAGAGAATCTTCCATTTTGATATTATTAATGATTGTCCATACATATTTGTTGAAGCAATCATTATACTGCCCATAACTGCATATTTGTAACATTACACAAAGTAGGCATTAAGTAAATGGAACAGCAAGTGTGCATTTTATGGCAGTATCTTTTCGTAAAGGAAATTTTCTCGATTCCCAGGGTATAGAGTATCTTCGTACCTGCCACACGATATACACATGCAAAATGATCAATCGGCAAAGAAAGCTCTCAGTTAATAACTGTGGAAGTGCTCATGAGAACACTAATCTGAGAAGCAGACTTTGACCAGTACGTAACGCCAGGAAGAAGAAAAAAAGATTGTGTACAACTTATATGAATGGTCAGAAAATAATTCCGATAGAAGTTTCATTACTATTACATTACGAGGCTCATTTATGATCTCAATGTGACTGTTATGCGGTTATAATCACCAATGTGACAAAACAACTTGGTATTTTTTTCGAATTTTCTAGAACAATCTCCACAGATTTCAGTAAGTTGATCGAAGTATTTATCATTTGATTACTCTGCATGGCATTAATTCCATTTTGGTAAAATGTCGAATGTGACTGTTATGCAGTTATGGGCAGTATAGAAATGTATGTTTTTTCTTTTGTATTAAATGAGTCAACCAAAGTAGTGGAAAACACTAGGCCAAGGATTAATAAGCGAAGATATGTATGTCGCATTTATTGGACTTCTTGCAAAGTCTTGAATGTGTTTTTGACCATTTTTTTTATTTGTCCTGGTTGTTGTTGTTGTTCTTAAAGGCCCGAACGATTTGACAGTGGAGCGGCAACAGAACGGAACCGGTTCGCTAGCATGAATCACACCAGCTGTCACCGAAATATAGTGAACCAACACTGTGTCGACAAGCATGTCTACAGTTCATGTTGGCGAACCGGTTCCGTTTGGATTGCCGTTTTGCTATCATTGCGCTTGGGCCTTAACAGCCTCTGGCTTACCTTCTGGAGGATTTTCGATGAGATTATTTGAGAGGGTACGCTCAAATACTCCTTTGGTCGGAGTTATTCCGGTTGGTCACTGGGTCAGGTCGGGTGAGAAGGTACTGTGCGTTTGAGCCCCTGAAGTAGGTCAAGTCACAGATAATTTCCGGAATCTGTTATAATGAGGCCACTACATGACGGAATTTTAAGAAATTGCATCAGTGTAAACTTTTTGAGAAACGATTGAATTTGATAACTATGAGTTTTGCATTTGATTAATCCTACAAATGACCATTTTCGGGCCCCGAGACGCCCTCAAACTTACGATAAAGTGGCCAATTTGTAGCTGAACATATGTGTCAAGCTTATCGGAACGCATTTTAGTGCACAATTATATTTGATTTCTACTTTTCAAGAATTGAAACGAATTAGTATTCAAAAAATTTATAGCTGGTTGTTCCGGGCATTACGTCCGAATGGCCACATCCGGTATATTTTAAACGGCACAAAACTCTTCATTTATAATGTTGAATACCAGATCTTATTGATTTATGGAAATTAAAATGATTGTCATATCAAATAAATGAAGGTAACTTGGCATGTCCCAAAAAATAGCCCTTTTTCACCCAACTTGACCCAGTTACCCACCGGAATAACTCGAGCCACAGGAATATTCCGAATTCCTCTGGCTACTTCTAGAAACTAATATATGAGCCAGTGAACTGACAAAAAATCATTTGGAATCCGTTACGAATTCTCTGAGTGGTGAGTGTTTCAGTATTTTTGATTTCACTTAGGATTCCTAGGATCAACGATCAAATTCTAGATCCACAGTATCCACACTAGAATGCCTAGATCCAAACTGAAATACCAGAATTCACACTGGAATCCCAGGAAATAATACTGGAGACCCAGGATCCACGTTGGAGTTCCAGGGAATAATATTGAAATCTCAAGATCCACACTCAACTAAATACTAAATTCCCAAAATTTACACTGGAATTCCATGACCCACACTGAAATCCAAGGATCCATATTGGAATCCCAGCATCCACTATGGGATCGCAGGATACACTGGATTCCCAAGATTCACACCTGAGTTCTAAGATACACACTGGAGTCCCAGGATCCACAATGAATTACCAGGATTTATACTGGAATACCAATATCTACATTGAAATCCAAGGGCTCAAAAAAGAAACCTAAGATCCATACTGGAATCCCAGGATCTACGCTACAATCTTAAAATCTACACCGGGATACTAGGATACATGTTGTTCTACCACAATTGAGACTGGAGATCCAGAATCCATACTGGAAACATACTGAAATTAAATGATGTACATTGCCAATTTCAGTATCTACACTAGAATGCCTAGATTAACGCCGAAATCCTAGGATCCACAATGAAATACCAGACTCCACACTGGATTCCCTGGATTCATACTGAAATACTAAAATCCACAATCGAATATCAGTATTTTGGAATCCAGCGTTCTATACTGGACTCCAAGCATTCACTCTGGAATCCCAGCATTCACCACTGGAATCCCATGGTTCATACTGAAGATCCACACTGGACTATCAGGTTTCACACTGGCATACCAGGATCCACACGGGAATGTATGGATCCACAGTGGAAACTAAGTATCCCTCGAGTAACAGCTCGAAGATTTATTATTAGTATAACTGCTGAAACTATTGAAATCCTGCGATTCACATTACAATCCCATCGAAATCCTACGATCCACGCTATATTCTCTGGGTCCATTACAGGAATCTCAGAATTCACAATGGAAATCTAGGCCCCACACTGAAAATCCAGGATCTTCATTGGAATCCAGAATCCATACCATAGTCCAGATCCATGCCTTAGTCCCAAGATCCCAAATTTTAAACTGTTTGACAATGCAATATTTTTTTCACGTATATCTTCTAGCAACATTAAACTAGGCGGCGCTAGTATGCTTCCAAATTTTTTTTTTTTGATATCTCAGAATCCTGTTCACTTTGAAAGATGGCGTCTTCGGCAAAGTTGTCAGTAGCTATCATTAAAAAGCGTTGGAGATTCGGAATTTTGTCATCAGGTGGCGCTATTGAGCATGAAATTTTGTTTTGTGGATATCACTGGACACTGACCACTTGGAAAGATGTCGTCTTCGGCAGAATTGTTCAGTATGTCAAGGGCTATCATTTCTCTAGTCGAGAGAATCGAGATTTTGCCACTAGGCGGTACTAGTAAGCCTGAAACTTTTGTTTTGCAAATATCTCAGGATCCTGATTACTTAAAAATGCCAAATTTGTTTCCAAGGTGTCCGGTGGTGTCCGTAAATTATTCAAACAGCAAGTATGGGAAATATGATCTCGCATTGAAAACAATACCAAAGATATATATCCATGTACATTTGTTCTTCAATTTATATGTTTACTCAAAATACAACTTTGATTGATTGCAAAATGATAGATTCTTTTTGAAATAGGCAAAATTATTTTTTTGGAGACGTTTTTCCTGAGGGCCGCTAATCATACTCCCTAAAATAGATGAATCTAAATTGTTATTATTATTCAAAGTATCACAGTCTAGTGCTTCAAGTAAGGCTGGAAATAGAAAAGTATACGGTTCAAATCCTGTGAGTCTCTGGACATTTCTCTTCTTCATAAAGCTAAAAAAAAACAGCTCCCTTTAAGACATTTGGCTTGGTTTTACAAATATTCAAAATCAGAAATCTCTCAACTTACAGCTAGTAACATAATAGTACATGTTTT
>NW_018734763.1:0-27404 GCF_002204515.2 Aedes aegypti
TGGCTTGGAGCTACTGGAAGGGCCCCAAGAGGAAAGACGAAAACCCTTTTCTCGCAAGACAAGCCGTTAATTAATTCTGCGAAATAATAATTTAAACTTATCTCGTACAAAGCGTTTTTCAGATAGGACTGCGGATGGTCATTTTCCTCGCGTTGACTTCAGCAGCAGCAGCAGTAGTCAGCTCGTTGCGCCGCCGTGGCCAGTTCCCGATGGGTCGCGGATGATAAAGTCTTTTTCATCTGTAACGAATAATGACAAGATGAATAATTATGGCGCGAAGGGGCTCGCGATCTCTGCCTCGACTTGTGGTGGACATGACCCACACTTGCACAGTGGTTTGAAAGGCGAAAATGCACGAGCACAATGGAAGAAATGTCTTTGCCAGTACTGCGGGCAATGAAACCTAATCAGCCATCACTTTAATGGAGGTTAAAGAGCTGTTCACCTGCTCAAGAAATATACAGCTTCTGGGATCTGGGAAACAGAACAGTTGCCAGAGAAGTGGTAAGAAGTGTTAAAGAGTTAGAGGCCCCGTTGTACCTTAGATTTCAATCATTCATAACGGTTCTATCGATGTCCATATTCCATTCTTATGTTTCCCTTGACCATATTCCATCGTTTCTTACGGAAGGAAAAATTTGTTCTTGAAGGTGTTCAAATTATCTCAATACAAATGTATTGTATTGATTGTAAATGTATGTTATTGAGAAGATCCATAAAATATCATTTTTCTTCATTGTTGCCAATGAACGAAAATTCAACGCAATGACATATAGCTAGCACCATTTTTTCACAAGTTCTCAAAAAACTCTTCTATTTCCAGAATCTGCATCGATCTGGTCATCTGGTTTTGAAGTTATTCCTTTGTTCCTTGAGGGACCGACATTCCCCAAATAAAATTTTTTTCCCGTCATTTTGATTTTGTTTTTCAGTCAATTCACCAAAAAACTAAAATACGCCTATACAATGTTAGGTAAAAAGGAGCTTCTCTGAAAAAATCATTCAAAACGGTTGAGTTGTTTCCAAGAAATCTCTTAGCTATGATATGATTTTTTTTTAATTTTTAAGGCCTTTCTACGGCCAAAGTGGTACCAGAAACATAAATGCTCATATCTCAGAAACGATTACACCGAATCGTTTCATTTTTTTCAAAAAAGCCTCTCATCGAAATATTGTTTCAAAAAGTAAATAACTGAACGCGAGAAATAATGGCCTCAGATATTATTGTGGGTAAGGGCAACAGGTTCTAGGAGTATGATAGTTTTGTTATTGTTATTTTATTATTATTATTTTGCTTATTCTTATTGAATACAATTTTGTTGCACCTAGTCTTCTTCAATTGTCATTACTAAAAATTACGTAATTTCCTAATCTTCCTTATTAGTATATCTTTTCATCGCGGGATAAGATTCGAGAATAGTTTTAAGTAAAAGTCGCGTTTTCCCTCCTTATCCATGGATCGTATCACCGACCAAAGGTGACTCCCAGATCTTTTCCTTTATCACCAATAAACACCCTTCCCGTGGTGATTGTGGAGATGTAGAGGTATTCTCGGTCCTTAGAAGCAACAATCATTACACCCTAAGATTCCTTCTCCATCCCAACTGACTGTGAGGACTTGGCCGGATCAATAATATGAGATCTGCTAAAATTGCACTTCGAGAGAAAGCGGAAACTCCCATCCCTTATTCATTTGGATCTAAGTGCAATTCTTACCAGTTCCGATCAATCACGAAGTAGCAAACATTGACATGTACAGTCAGTCTATGCTATGCTATGCTATGCTATGCTATGCTATGCTTATTAATTTCAGTAAACGACATACATATTACACCCCTATAAATTTGAAAATTTAACCAATCTGGTTAATGATTTAGGGGTTTTCGTAGTTTTTTTTTTTAACAAGAATGAATTTGGATTGAATAAATTCAAAATCGAATTCAGTACTAAACTTTTTAATTCCACTATTGTTATATTTCTATTTCTGTTCAAACATGTTCACTGGGATTCCTCAATTGAATTTATATTGAATAAAACTTCATGTTATCGGATTGAAGATTGACTCATAGGCAACCACTTTTGAAAGAGATAATTTTTAGTGGATTTTTTAGTAAAGCGAGTTTAGTCAAAAATTTCTTTTCTTTTTCTAAACCTGTTTATTTGAGTTCTCAAACTACTAAAAAATGCCATATTTTTTGCGTGAAAAACAGCGTATCGAATAATATCAGAAAGTGTATTTAGTTACATAACTTAAATAGACTGCTTATTTCGAGTACTTTCAGGTGTGCGTCGATTTTGTAATCGTATTTGATTCTTTTGTTGTAAGGATTTGGAAAACTGTTCCTCTAAGCGTATTCCGTTTTTGATTCATATTCCGAACACTTAATGCCAAAAGTGACTTCAAATGCATTTGATGGACATTTCTTCGCAATCTGTTAGCTGTTAAGTGTGCCGATAAAAATGTATATTTAAACTTATTCAGCATTTTGTTTTCGTAAAAGTATGGAACAATGTTTTGGTACAAATGCCGAACCCTGCATTAATTTCGTTTCATATTCCGAACACCTTGATTGACACTCCGATCAGCACGAATATATCGTATTTAAATTAATAATTTCGCAGATTATTTTATCTGAGCTAGTTTTACTGGCCTCGAACTAGAAAATCATCACTTCTCCCGAGGAATAAAAGATGATTAAATTGAACTCCCATTTCCTGGTAATTTGATGACATATATCAGCGAAACATTTCAACCACATCACCATACAAAAAGTGAATGTTCGGAATATTAGTCTGTTCAAAATTTGAGACAAAACAGTACATGCATTATCAAAGTTAGAAATTTGTTTATTTTACTCTTCATCGAATAAAAACTTTCAATTTAGATGTTCAGGTATAAAAAGGGGTTTTCAATTTTTTTATAGCTGTAGAATGTGAGGACGGGCCTGGTGTAGTGGTAGAAACTCACGCCTCTCATTCCCAGGACCTGGGATCGAATCCCACCACACGATAGTCACTTATGAGGTAAAAAGTCATTGTGATGACTTATTTTGGAAGGAAAATAAAGTCATTAGTTCCCGTAGCCCAGGGTTAAAAATTGGCGTTAATAAAGATAGAAAAAATAATATTATTATTTTAAACAATCGAGAATTTTAGACGATGGCTGGTTGTCTCCAGAGATAGAAAAAAAATATTTGTAGAAGTTTTGAGTGTAATCAAACATTTCTATTGTATCTTAAACATGTTCACTAGATCCATACTAGAAGCAAGATGCTGGAAAAACTATACTTAGTCGATTCCGATTCTGATTTACAAGTTCTTAAACTAAAGGTTTTCGTATTTGTTCAAGAAAACGAAGTTTAAGTTTTTTCTTTCTGCTCAACATAGGTAATTTTCTAGTAAAATCAATTTTTTGTAGTAAAACTACACATCAACGCTGTGAAACTTGTTTGAGGGCACACAATTGAAACAAATAGGTTTTTCGTAAAATTTTAAAATTACTATTTCTTCATGTCACAAAAACTGCATGTCTTTGTTTTCAATATTATATTATGAGCAAACGGGATAAAAATTTGAGATTAATCGTAAGTTTTTTAAGTAAAGATGCTTAGAGTGTAATATATGGGGATTTTTTTTTTGATTATCGGAAAATTTGGGCCGGAGTCCTCCGATTTGTATGAAATTTTCACCAGAGGTAGAGCTTGTGGATATATGACCAAAAAGTGAAATTCAAAAAAATCATAGTGGCCTATTTTCCCGGAAAACTCTAGATGAATTTTCACGATTTTCCTATATACCTCAAACTTTAAAAATTCATATCTCCTGAACTATGCATTGTAGAACAAAAGTCTTTTAGTAAAATCGAAAGGAAATTTTCTCAGCAATCCTCTAAAAATATAAAAATAAAAACATTTCCCGGAAAATTTTTCACCATGCAGAAAATTGTCGGAAAAATAGCAAAAAAAACTATCGTCTGTATCATGAAAAATTTTCAAAAAAATATTTTTGTTTCATTTAATCCATACTCTAACTTCCGTCCATAGACGCCAAAGTGGTATCTTTTACCGTTAGGCGCCAGAACTGAAAAACCGATGACCACCCGAGCGCTTCCCATAGGAAAATGTGTTCTATTGTGGAGCTCATAACCGTGCGCTAACGGCGGCAGTAATTTACACGCATTGTAAGTGAAACGCAGTAACCCATCCTTCCTTTCCAGTCAGAAGAAGCTTTTCGTCAATTGGAGCACTCTCCATTGGTCTGTTGGGTGTTTTGTATGTCCTTGTTCGTAACCTTTACCATTGAGACTAACAGTCTTTAAATTGAAAGCAATGCTTATCTATAACAATAAAAAATGGAATGGTGTTTGTATGTCACGAAATGGCTCACGATCGGGGCAACGGATTTGGATGATTCTTTTCCATTTTGTTCGTCAAGGGTTCCGACGTGTTTTGTGTGTATAAAGTTCAGGATGTTCACCGGGAAAGTAGGAAAAACGATTCATAGCGGTTTTTCAACAGCCTACTTGATGGGCAAGACGAAGTTTGATATAAATTCTAATTGTAGCTTAGAAGAATACAGTAAAGTATTTGCATGTATACTAATATCAATCAACTGTATAACACTCAGGGACGATATCTATTGTTCATTGATGGCTGCTGTGGAATAATCCACTGCCAGTCATCGTGCATCCTCTACAGTAGGCGCCAGCCCAACAGCGCGCCAAACTGTATTGAGAAGCGAACGCGCGTAATGAATAACTATTGTACCGTTTTGATTCATATTACGGACAGCTTTAAATTCCGGACACTCTACTTTGTATGGGAAACATTTCATACGAAATGTTTCAATTTTCGCCGTTCAAAAGTTCTCATTTCAAGGCTCGTTTTAACAAGAATTTTCTATAGATATCAATGAAAATTTATACTATCCAACTTCCTTAAGCGTTTCTCTAGTGGTTTAACGATTTCATTTGATGATTTGACTTTTCTCTTTATGATTTGTTTGACCTGTCCGGAATTCGAATCGAAGTGTCCGAAATATGAGGCAAAAGTAAGGAAGCGTCCGGAATAAGAATCATGTAAAGCTCTATTTATTTAAAATTATTCATGTTTCGCAATCGAAATCTTCACTCACCATTCGAAAGTTAAAAGGCTTGAAGTTTCGATAACGAGGAAGGAATCATATGGAGTGATTTATTTATATGCTTTTTTGTGAGTTATTCTTCACTGAGGCCCTTAATGTGCGTAATATGAATCAAAACGGTATGTTTGTCTGTCTGTATTGTGCGCCCTATATAAAACGCACCCCATTTAAACTTGTAAGAATGTACGGTTGTCGATTCGGCTGAAAGAATAGGTGCGTGGCTGCTGCCGTACACAGCTGTTAGTAAATTGGTAATGCGTCCGTGTACAGAATGCGAAATTGTGGGTTTCAAGTCCCCGCCGGCTACAATAATCTTTTAGCACAATGTTGCCCACAATTACACTTAATTTGGCAAACATATCTCTATCTGCCGATACTGAATACCTTTACCCTAAAAGTTTACTATAATCTGGTAAAGATCACTAAGCAGTGCAGTAAATGTGACCATGTTCATAGTAGCATCTACTGCAAAGCATTGTATTTCAATCCGTGACAGCCACCGTACAACACAGTGTGGTCAAAAGTACAATGTAAAACTTGTCAAATCAAGAATATTTCTAGTCATAAATACTGCAACTCTGGTTAAATAAACAGAATATATTTTCTTGTGTAGTGATGTTGACTATGTTTTCGTAGAGTTGACAGAGTAATGTAGTCGGTTGAAAATCGTTGGTGCAGTTCTTAATTTTACCATTGATTCAGTAGTTTCTATAATAAAATTCATTTCAGTGTATAAAACAGTTATGCTTTTATGGGCAGCTCACTCCATGTGGCCTCTCATTAAGTTAAGGCTGAATCAAAATTCCTTCCCCTATCCCAAGTTACGGTAAAGATGGCTGTGGCCGGGAATAGCGATGTTCATGCTATTAGTATTCTTGTTTATGATTGGATCAAGCTTCATTCCTCAGCATTGTTTTTGAAAGCATTTTGAATGAGATTATCAAAAAGAAACATGAATGTCGTTAGTATCCAATCTACGAAGTATACCGTAAGTACGCTAAGAGAAGCTTTGAGTGTGATAACTCTTGCTCAAACATATGAACGCTTACAAACTGGTTTATTCTCGTACAAACTAGTTTATGCTTAAAAAGTACATACTTTGGAATTTCATTTCTATGCAATCAGGTTAAAAACTAAGATTTCCTGAAATGTTTTTATAAAAAAAATAGTATGATCACGAATTTCTGCTACTCTGCTTCTGTATTCTCTGGACTACTGTAATCAAATTCATGCCAATGAATTTACATGTCATTACTTTAAATTTTGGTTTTTGGCAAACAATTAACCCGTAAATTGTCGGGATGAACCTACAAATTTTAAAATGCTCGTTCTTAGCAATACTCCAACCTATTTTCGAAAATTTTGGCTTTTATTGAAAGGGAATAGTTGTTATAATGTTAAGCGTTGAGGAGGAATGCTCCCCGTTTTTTTGCAGATGCAAATAATTCGAAGGGATTCTTACACATATCTCGGGAACAACTTGGATCTGATAGTAAAGAACCTAGTTATCCGGAAAATCCGGAATATCAGTAAAAATGGCTAACTCATAAAAGTTATTCTAGAAAGCTGCGTTTTTTTTTTTTGTAAACTCATCAAAATATATTTTAAAAGAATGTAACAGAAGATTAAAATTGTTTATCGATATGAGGGACCACAAAACCGGCCTTCCGTATGTCTGATTATGTACATGAACAATCAAAGTCATCCGTTATGTTCTAAATTATTAATTCTTAAATCATTGGAAAAAACCTCGGTGGTCTAGGATGCTTCTCACGAAATTACCATTTTTACGGATGTTCCGCATCTTCCAGAGGCCGTTATAATTTCCACTCATGTCGATAATAAAACTATCTATTAGGTACGTTCTTTGAAATTAATTCTGCTGAGTTTTGCTGTCCAGGATGACTTTCATTATTTGGATTTTCTGAGAGAACCAGGTTGTTTATAACCGCAGCCAAGTTATTCTAGATATGCAGCCATTCCATGAAAAACCGATCCTAGTGGGTCACCAAATTCCATGAAAATTTGCTATTTTATTCGCTTATCCGAATAAGGATACACGTGTTTTGGATTTTTTGATTAGGGTGACAATTTCAAAATAGGTTGACCAGAAAGTCGGACTTTGGAAATTGAATATTTAAAAAATATAACTTTTGAACCGTTTGATCGATTTTCAATTTTCTTGGACGAAATAAAAACTAAAAATTTTGACTCTTCAAGAAAATTTAAAATTTCACAAAAATAGTTTTAGTTTTACATGAAAAAAAGAATAAAGAAAATACATTTTTGCGTGTTTTGAAGGCTTCGGGACCAAAAGGGGCCTATTTCTGTTCTTATTTTTCTTGAAGTTCAGAAAATTCTACGTTTACAGTCAAATTTTCAGCGATGTATGTTATTTAATTTTTGAGATATATATTTTTTAAAATAAAAAAAAATCAGTTATTTTTAAAAAAATATATCTAAAGAACTAAAAATCATAAATCGCTGAAAGTTTGGCAGTTAACGTAAAATTTTCTGAATTTTCAAGATAAAATTAGAACATTAATAGCTCTTTTTGTCCCGAGGTCTTCAAAACACGAAAAAAACGTAAAATTTTTATTTTATTTTTCATGTAAAACAAACAAATTTTGTGAAATTTTATATATACTTTTTTAAAGTCAAAATGTTTAGCTTCCATTTTGTGCCAGAAAATTGAAAATCGGTCAAGTGGTTAAAAAGCTATAATTTTTTTAAAATTAAATTTTTGCAAGATCGCTGTTTTTCTGGTCACTCTATTTCGGAAATGGTCACCCTAATAAAAAATTGGACTCTGGTGGTTGTAATCATTGACGCTAACAGTGAATGTTGATCTATGTTTTCGAATAATATATTCTTTCGTAAAAAACCAAATGATCATAGAGGGAGGAAAAGGGAAGCTACGCAGATCCACGAGGAGGGAGAAAGTGTTCAAAATTATCACCAGGTTCATGAGCGACCCCTATCTTGTAAGTGCTGGCTCAATTCCAGTGGGGACATTTTGCTAAGAAAAATTATAAGAAAAATAAGAAGAAGAAGAGGAGGAGAAAAATAACAATAAAAAACGTGAAAAATACAATATTTACCCCCTTAAGGTGAAAATGAAATCAACAGCCAAGTTCAGATTTTCAAGAGTGCGGATCTGGAGACCCAAACATCGTTTGAGCTGAAAACCTAATCGATTGGTCATATACAGCTAGTGACCAATCGATTTTGTTTTCAGCTCTAACGGATGTTTGGTTCTCCAGATCCGTGCTCATGAAAATTGAACTTTGGCTTCGATTCATCTTCACTTTAAGATATGCAATTAATTTGCCACACATGGTATAGCAATATTTTATATATTGACAGCAAAAAATATTATTATTGTATTTTTTATTGCATTTCAAACCACTGTGACTGGGCCGAGGCACTTGTGTATTTGTTGCGTTCACGTTCATCCGATGGTCCCTGACGGTGACCGCCCCGTGAATCATTGATGGATGATGGTTGTTTGGCTTGACGGAGGGCGATTGGGATCTCTTCGGCAACTGCCAGCAAAGGAATGCAATCCCGGAATGAGGTCAAAATAGGTAATAATGCGACGAACGACAATGATCTGGCGCATTTTGATTGCCAAGTGGAATGGATCTTATTACCGATATCGGTTCATACCGAGACGACGCCTGCCTTTGGAGTGATCGCGTATGGGGGAGATCTCCCAGTACCGGACACACTAAGACAATCAATTTAGATTACAAAATGAATGGTACCATTTTCTATCGGTTTTCCAAAATCCTCTAGCTCTTCAAAAACATGAGTAATTTTGTCCTTCAGAATAGCTTTGTTTGTCTAGTAATCCATCATGTTTGGATCAAGATTTTTGCATTTTTCAACAACTTTTGGTATTGGGTTCTGTCCGGTACTGGGGGATCTACCCCTACTACCATAGTAGGAACATTCAATCACGTCCAAATAATAGGCCCACTTTTCCCATTAGCGCACGTTGGCTGCCGAATTAACTAGCCATAAATTTTGAACCAAAACAGATTAGCCACTGATTAGAACGTCCCGCAGCGTAGAGCAAGAGAGCAAGTTCAGGTTCAGTCTTTTTTAATATATTTGGCCACATTACAGCCTTTCTTCGTTATCAGTTTCGTGCATGTAAAAAGAGACAGGGACCATTTGGGTCATAAATTTTTAATCATTTCGCTCTCGCCTGCAGAAGCCATCGCCTCGAATGGCGATTCGTTGTCTTGTTTTCGGAAACTTCTCGTCCAATTCCACCGACTAGGCCGTTCCCGTACGTCTACAATCACTGCGACTGACCTGTTGCTGTTGTTGTTTCCCTTCTTTATCATCTCATTCATATTTTATTGTGTATCATTACTTTTTACTGTTATTACTTTTTCATCTTTCTCTTCTCGCAAGCAGTTCGGTTAAACTCATTAGGTATTTAAATATTTTCGAAATAAAATTATCATATTTTATTAATAAATTTCGTGACTGCGATCTGAGCGCGTCAATGGGCAGCGAAGGTTTGGACTTTTGGGTCCAGCAACTGATCGAAAGCCGAGCGAGATAAGTCGAAAGTGTTCGAACTTGATCGAGCTGACACGAAGAGTTCGGGACAATTTTCTCGATGCTGTTGGGAGTTGTGGAGATGTCGTAGGTAGGGTAGGTGAACAAATTATGGATGAAAAAGTTCAGGCCGAGTTTTAAAACGTAAGCATGACTTGTTGATGGTAATTACTAGTTTGAAGCTTTGTGAATCTGATGAAATAGACAATTTGATAATTATCACGTATTGCGAAATAGTGAATCAATCCAATAATTGGTACACCTACCCTATCGCTGAAACTATCATATCTGTCATGAAACTAACAACTGCTGCATGTGGAAATTTTCGAACTTTGCTTGTATTATTTCAATTGACGAAATATGTAAACAGTGTACCGCCATAGTGGATATTTTTGAACTGAGTTTGCATGAATCGCATCACTTATCAAGGTGAATCCAGTTCATCTCTCCCCACTACCAAAACTCCTTCCCGTGGCAGCCATGGAGATGCAGGTCTCTAGTAACAATGGATGTCACATCAACAATTCTTCCCTTCCCCGATGACCGTAAGGACGTGGCCGGCGCGTAATTGACTTCATCACGTAAAAAAACAACGAGTTCCCAGATTTTTTATAACGCATCCCACAAGGATCCTAGAACAGCAACTGGAATTCCTGAAGTACACGGAGAATAATATAGTTATGTTGAGATTACTTGGGGAACTTGAGAGGCTTGTAAAGAACAAACTCCGGAATATTTTTAGAAAAAAAAAACTGCTTAAGAATCAAAAAAAAAATACAGGAACAAACATTGGAATAATGCATACCCTGGAGTAAGCCCTGGAAGAATCGGAAAAATGATGTCCAAATGAATTATAGCAGAGATTTTCCAAAGACGATTTAGCAAAGAAACTTTTGAATATGAATAAAATCCCGAAAAACTGGCACACGTTTTCTATCAATAGAATCCAGAAGAAACTGCGTTCAAAATAGATTCACTCCTGCACCAAATATACCATGCACAGAAAACTTATAACACCGACGAGTAAATAAATGAATTTAATAAAGTAACAACATCATACCCTTTCGAATACATAATCAATCTGCCTAGGAAAATTCCAACCTGACCACCGAGCGCCATAAGCCCATTACTTTCAAACTTTATCGAGCTTGTCGGATGGAAACTGCCCAAGTGGCTAATTCACGGTGTTGTTCGCATTGTGAATCTTTTGCGCAAGATTCCGACATAAATGTAACAAATGGCGTTTTTAACTGTCTTGAGATCATGAACTAGATTCCATTCGGGTGATGAATAATGTAGCGAAGGGTAAAAGCATGTAAACACTTTGAATCCAAAAAAAAAAACCGCGAAAATTTTCCAGCATAGATCATGAATCTTTCTGTGATGATAGTGTTATTTATGTGGACGCTGATAGCGCATGGATAGCGCCAACAGAGGATTTTATTTCCCATTTTCGGCATGAAAAATAAAACAGGGTATAATACATTTGGCTGCCCTGTATCATTATGCTTCGCTGACCGTTACAAAGGTATTAGTCTGTGAAGCTTGCGCGCTTTGGTTTACAATCCTCTGATACCGGTATGAGAATGAATATTTGTTCGTAACTAGCAGGTGTTTCAAAAATGGTCTTGATTAAGCAGGTTTTGATTTTGGTACAAAGTTGTGAACCAAATTATCCAAAAAGAGGCTGTCCATTAATCACGAGTTCATTTTTTTTTTTGATTTTCAGACCACAGCCTTCCCTCTCCACAACTCGATATCACCACTATAGTCGATGCCTCGTGAAAGGTAAATTTCTATCCCTTTCAAAATCTTTCTTATTCTTATAAACTTGTAGTGATTCATGTTAGGAGGTGAATAAATACTTGCAAGTTCTAATAAAAGTTGAAAAACATTTTAATAAAAAACAAATATTGTTAGTAAAAATAACGTGATTTTTCAAGCATTTCAAAAGAAAATTCAAATAATAGTTTGTAAAATACTATTAACAAATAAAATGCTGTATTCTTAAAGAAGTAATGATATATGTATTGAGAACATGAAAATTTGATTTTGGGATTTTTTGCGTCAGTTTATTCTATAAGTCGAAGGTCCCATGAAATCGAGTTATGGAGAGTCGACTGTAATCCAAATTTGCATGGTCAATGGTTCTTCTTCTTTCTGGCGTTAAGTCCCCACTGGGACAAAGCCTGCTTCTCGGCTTAGTGTTCTTATGAGCACTTCCACAGTTATTAACTGAGAGCTTACTATGCCAATGACCATTTTTGCATGCGTATATCGTGTGGCAGGTACGAAGATACTCTATGCCCTGGGAAGTGGAGAAAATTTCCAACCCGAAAAGATCCTCGACCGGTGGGATTCGAACCCACGACCCTCAGCTTGGTCTTGCTGAATAGCTGCGCGTTTACCGCTACGGCTATCTGTTCAATGGTCTATGGCCCGAATGAGCCCTACCCCCTTCCCACCCATGAATGATCATGTGGTTTACGGACGACCCCCTTTTGGTTTATTTATGTGCCCTTTTGAAATGTTTCTCCAGTACTTGTCAAGGGTAGACAAGAAAACATCTGCAGTCAACTTCTAAACTTACAAGTTTAATTAGATTACAGGAGTCATATTTCCAGCAATAAATTTACATACTTGTTTTTAATTATGAATCGTGGTTTACGGCTAACCAGCCGAGTGGAAGTTTAACAACTACCGAAAAGCTAAACATTACATATAATTTGCAATTGGATTAGATGGACAAATTGATGTGAAGATTCCTCTCATGGCGTAGTGGTTAACGCGCCCAACTAGAGATCGGGGAGTCGTGAGTTCGATTCTCACTGAGAAGACGTGTAACTTTTTCGCAAATCTTCACATCAATTTGTCCATCTAATCCAATTGCAAATTATATGTAATGTTTAGCTTTTCGGTAGTTGTTAATAAATTTACTTTTCCCAGTTAAACAGATTGTACAGGATGGGCCTTAGGAGGCTGTCTTGAGGCACGCCCGCGGCAATCTCTTGGATGTCCGATGATGAACCTGCAAGATGGACTCGAAACGATCTGTTAGCGAAGTAACTTCTTATCATCCTCGCTAGGTAGTCTGGGACGTTCGCCTGCACCAGCTTATGGATAAGCCCGTCGCGACGGTCGTGCCAGACGTTGTCGAAGGCCTTTTTGACGTCCAGGAGTACCATGGCCGTGTTGTTGGAGAGTGCCTTGTTCTGGTGGATGATGTTCTCCACCCGGATCAGCCTGTGGACGGTGGAGTGTCCTCTCCGGTAGCTAAACTGTTCCGGGACAATGGTTTGATGCTCTTCGATGTGCACCATCAGTCGTTGAAGGATGAGCCCCTCTAAGAGTTTGCTGACTGCCGACAGCACTGATATGGGCCGGTAGCTCGTGGGGCAGTTGGGTCCTTTCCAGGTTTCAAAATAGGGATGACTTTCCCTATCTTCCACCTGGTCGGGTAGTGGTTGAGCTGGTAGCATCTCGTGAAGCTTGCTGCCAGGAGCCGGAATGCCTTACCGGAGAGCTTCTTCAAAGCCAGGTTGAATATGCCATCGTTTCCGGGGGCCTTCATATCCTTTCCTCGCTTCACCGCCGAGCGAACTTCGTCTTCAGTGACTTGGCCGGTGCACGGGACGCCGTTAACTTCGTCCTGCTGGTTGATGGTTCTCTGTACCGTGGCTTCATGCGGGCTTACCATGTTCGCGCCGAGTTTGTGCGCTTGAACAAGCTTGCCAGCGCACAGTGATCGCATCCCATACAAATGCTGGACAAAAAGTACAATTCTCAATAAAAAAGTTCAAAAATGCTAAATATTTGACAAAACATGTTTGTAGAGATAACATAGAGGTACATTTGACAGCATTAGTTTAAAAAAGCACATTTTCTTAATTCAATCAATTAAATTCGTATCCAGCTTAAATCAAATGAAACGTAATTATTTCCATGCCAATTTGAATTTAAATATCGTGGGCAAGCTCGAGGTAGTTTTTTGAATCTATTGGAGAGCATACAATAGAAAAAAGGCAATATATATAACAAGTGCAGTTAAACCTCCATGAGTCGATGTTCCACTCATGGAACCATACTAGAAACCAAATTTCATGGTTACTATCATGGTCCCTTCAGATAGCTTTGTATGGCATTGCTGTTACATGACTCGATATTTCCATGAGTCGATGGTCCCTTCAATATCGACTCATTGAGGGTTGACTGTATGATGACCTAATGAGCTGATTCGCAGTGTAACTAAAAAATATGTTTATTTTTTTCTTGGCGCAAGAGAGCGCAAATGAAGCCATAGTACATCGAATACTATGGAATATTTGCCACACATTGAGGGGTTAATGATCATTTTAGAACGTTTCCCAGATATCTTGCTCTACCTTTGAAAAGGAGCTCTGAAGCAATTCTCAAATGGCAAACATGTCAAATATGATTCGAAATATCTTAAAATAAAGCCTAAAGTATGTTTTTCGAATGAGACCGGTTGAGAAAGATTCGGTCATGATTTAGTACAGAAACTGCAATTGCTATAGAGCAACCTTCACCAAATTTGAAAAATTCAAAAGGGTCAATTTCAGCTGACATCTCTCCAGGTCACATGCTGTGAAAAAACGGTAAATACACCGATCGATCTGAAACTTTGGGGAATTGTTATTCAATACTGAAGAAATAAAAAAAAAAAATCGAGAAGGAATTTGCAAACTTATTTTTTTTTTTTAGTTTCGGCCAGCCTTGGGCCACTGTGCAGCGATAGCGCTTGCCTTTTCACATGGTGATACCAGAATGCCACCGTCGTCGTCATTTAGTGGAGGTATCGCAGTTGGCCATTTCTTCAGGATTTGCGCCACCTTCCAGAACAGCCGTGAGTGGTCATTCATCTGTTAGAAATTGTTGATGAACTGCTGGTGACTGCTGATTCCGGATTGTGGTCATCCGGTCCCCAATCAGCTTGTTGAGCAGCGAGTGTTCGCGCTTCTTCATGGGGCATCCTTTAAGCTGGAATTTCCCCTCACAGTGTTGCGTTGCTGGATTAGCTGTGTGGGCGTCAATCGTGGTGAATTGTCTCCTCATCGGTACCCAGCGGATACAGGCGTCTTCTGTGGCACGGCCTCCTTGAACAAGCCGAGCTGGTGCTCGATCGCTTCGGAATTTTGAAGCTCTGGATCCTCAGGAGGACGGGCGTCAACCAGACGACTCGATGATAATCCTCTCATAGTCGGCGCGGCAGTGTTGGGCTACAGTCGAGCTCACATACCACCGGATAGTGGTCGGAACTCAGGTCGTGGTGGGTGACTGGCCTCGAGAGGTCCAGGTTCGAAGGAAAACGCTCTGGTGGTCGGCAAGGAGGTTGCCGTTCCTGTTGCAGATGTGGTTTCACCATAGGGTATGACGTGCGTTGAGTTCGCCGGCTACCACAAAGCCGGTTCCGCTGGTGAGCTTCTAGAGGTACTCCGAGAATTGGATGGTTGTACCGTTGTTGTCCGTACATTGTCCAGGAGCTTAGACAGTACACTGGCCCAGCTTAGTATGGGAGATAAATAAAGTTGTAAGATTCCACGGGGCACCCCCAGGATTATTGCTTGGCGCTAGAGGAAGCCTTTCTGAAAAAAAAACAGCTCATTTGGTCGTTATATGAGCTGGTGCATTTGAATTGAAACTAATATGGGATTTGCAGCTCAAACATAAAGGAAACAATACATCATTTACTGTTTGGTCCAGGAAAATTGCTTAGTGTTTCTCAAAAACAGCTTGGTGGTAGCCACTAAGCGCACTATAGTAACCTATGACGCTGGACGAGCTGCTGCACAAGGCGCATGCATGTAAGTGATTGTACGGGAGTGCTGATCTAAGCCTAACTTTCAACAACTGTAAGGGTTATGAAAAGGAGATTAAATCTAGATACAACCTTCTGCAATTATGTTCATTAGGGTTTCAACAAGTGTATTTGTCATTCTGGGCTCATATGAACGCGATCGACTAGTATCGGGAACGAAACAGTGATCAATTTTCAATATATTTTATGATCTGTTACACAAAGCTCGTTACAATCGTTCAACGCGGATTTCACCTGGGAATTCCGGAACCGTTACTAGGAAGACTTCTTCAACCAAACATCAACCCGTTTCAAATTCCGATCTCTCTCGGTTCTCAAAACCATCCGCGGGGAACTCGTTTCCTGTACATAACGATGTTCCTTCAAGATATTCTGCCTGTTCAGTAGTAATGCCAAACTGCACGGCCGGAAGCAGCAGACTAATCTTGTGAGCAGCCGAACACTTTCCCGGTCCTTCACCCGGTGAATATTCATCCACCTCAACAGCCTATGTCAATCAGTTTTTTAGCGCGTCTCCCAGTTCTTCTTCGCTCTTGAATTCACAGCAGCACTCCTTTATAAGGTTTCCTAGCAGTCCTGTTGGAAACGACTTCCCGCAGCTCCTGTAGTACCAGCAGTATTTGGTTCCTTGCCGCGTTCCACGCTTGGTGGGCCTCTGTTTGAGCAAGCTACTAGAACCTCATGTCCTCTCAATGGCTTTTCCCAAAAATGCTTTTCTAATGCAGCTCCTTCACCTCTGCCAGTTGTGAGTCCCACATCGGAACCTACGCTCGGTGGAGCTCTGTCGGGGTCTGTATCCAGCCCTTTCCTCGGTTCAACTGATTCCAACTCTCTCAAGTTTTCCGGTTCCTGCTCTTCTTACATCACATAATGTCATTCTGCAATTAATTTTAAATGGCTACAGGTCTCGGCTTTGGGGGCCCAGATAGCCGTAGCGGTAAACGCGCAGCTATTCAGCATGACCAAGCTGAGGGTAGTGGGTTCGAATCCCCGCTGGTCGAGGATCTTTTCGGTAGGAAATTTTCTCGATTCCCAGGACATAGAGTATCTTCGTACCTGCCACACGATATACACATGCAAAAATGGTCATCGGCATAGTAAGCTCTCAGTTAATAACTGTGGAGTTCTCATAAGAACACTAAGCTGAGAAGCAGGCTCTGTCCCAGTTGGGACGTAACGCCAGAAAGAAGAAGTCTCGGCTTTGCGATCTGGAATTGATTATCCAGAATAATCAACCTTGGATCTTAGCCCTTCAAGAAACGAATAATATATCTGCCGACGAAATGGGTCGCACACTCGGCGGCCAATATTCCTTGACTGTCAAACGATTAGCAAATCAAAGACACTCTGCGGCAATTGGAATTCGCAAAGGAATTCCTCACAAAATTCTTGATCTACCTTCCGACCTTCCGACCTTCGTATAGTTGGAATACAGATACTAGGTTCCCCGTCGGTGTCCGAAGCCTGTCCTTATCTACCGTGTGGTAAAATTCAAAATCTTCAGGCCCTCCCTGAACCTCGAATCTTTCTTGGTGATCTCAACAGTCACCATTCGGTTTGGGGCTCCCCCAAGGCCGATACGCGCGACACCAACTTAATTGACGCCTTAGAAGAGGAAAACATGTTGATTCTGCACGATGGTTCACCAACTTTTTTCAATGGTTATTTTCAGGGATTGAATCCTGAGAAAATTGAGAGAATCTCTCACGTATCGCTCTCTGTAACTATCATAACATGCTGCACATTATGAGAGACTGTTTATCGTATACTGCTACAAGTTTGATCAGATTGGGGGGATAGTAGTGCATGATAAAACCCCTCTAAACATGCTCCAAGCCTGGGGGACACTGTTGTTATTGGAAGTTCGTGGATTGTTTATCGTGCCAGTAAAGAAAAACACCTATCCCCAACGGTAAACAAGCGAGAAAAATGGATTTTATCATCGCTCTCTCGTTGGGGCTCTCGCTCGCTGCTTCCATTTATCAGACTTGTTACACCTTGCGATACAATGACGATCGTGGACCGCAACAGATGGGATGTTTTTCTTTGCTTGCTTTGATCGTGCTTCATTCTCAAATGAGAGCGAATTCTGCAACGCCTGGTTATTTTCCAAAGAACACGCGAAGACCTAGATGAAAGTACGAGAAAGCCGATTGGGCTGAGTACGATCAGCTGATCCGTTCCGCCCTTAGCAACAGTCCTCCTGAAAACATGGGTGACTTCATTTCAACCATAGTTGAATCCGCCAACGCCACTATTCCACGCACAAGCAGCAAACACTGCACTTTGGGCCAGAAATAAAAATTTCGCGACAAAAGTCCAAAAATCTTTATTCAATAAAATTAATTATTGAAATGATTTTTTTTATTATTGGGAACATGTGTGATTGTATACCAACTATCTTATTTGATTAATTACATTATTTCATTGCACTTTATGGGGCTCAATATTGTCTAAACTGTAAAACTTAAATTTCATCCTATCTTAAGAGAATTTGGTTCGAGGGGAAAAATGGCTAGAAAAATTATTGTGAGCACATTTTTGGAAAGCAAATTAAGTGCATTTTACATGTCTGGTATAAAAATAAAGTTCATTTTAAATTTTAGCATTGATTTTACAATGAATCAGTAATATTCACTATATTTTTACTATTTCACCTTGAAAGTTAAGGTATTCCACCGTATTCGGCTTGCAACCAGTATGAGGTGGAAGCCTAGACTCCAGTCTTTCATGTGCTACCAAAAGTTTTTGCATATATTTGCGGATGGCCGAGATACATCGGTTTAAGTCGATTTTTTAAACCCATATTTTTAACTTCGATGCTGTTCATACAATCCCAAATTAAATAAGTTTGGTTGGTATAAAATAACTAGAGCAATCATAATCCACTACTTTTGAGCTAGTTTCCATTCATAAGCTAGGTGACATCCAGAAATCTGGGTTGAGTCGGTTGAAAAATTACAAAAATTAATAATTTTGCTAATTTTCTCCGAGGCCATGATTTGTACGATATGATAAGACCACAACAGAGGAATCTGTTTGAGGTTTGCTTGGTTTCTGGACAACATTCATGTAAAAATAACAGCTCGAAGATTTATTTAAAATAAAACAGATTTTTGAAGAAATATGAAACGGCTGAGATTGTTATGTGTCTATGTTTTTTTGTTCAAATCGAACTGGCTTCAATTTAATATAGACATTTAGTAGAAATTTTCTGAAAAATATCAAACTCTGTTGGTTATTTTTCAACCAGGATTAAATCATTGGTATAATATTTTGCAAAATTTATAAAAAAAATAAGAAGAAACATCGAAAATTTGCCCGTTTCTAAGTTTGATGGTTCACATAGAGTGAATTGATTTTCCCTTATAGATTATAAAATAATTAGGCAACCTCCTGTACTATCTTCCTAAACTACGTTGAAATATCAAAAAAATACAGTATGAACGATTGAAAGAAAATAAAAATAAAAAGACAGCACCAAATGGCCAGGTCAATGGCCATCAACGAAGAACGCCAAAAAAAATCGTTTGAATCCTTTCAAATTCCTGCCAGAAACTTAAGCGACTATTTAAGCGTAATGTTGTCGGGAGAATGTTACTAGTTTAATCAGATGAACTATTCATTTGTACATAAAACAATCATCTTATTCCGGCGAAAAGAAATGAAGATTTTTAATTCTACTTGATTTATTTGAATTTAAAATCAATTTAATACGAGATCTGGACAACAATTCACGTTTCTTATATAAAGCTTGCTCCACGTAACCATATAATGGATTTCAAAAGCTTGGGTTAACCAGATGTTCTGATGTTTTAACATATCAAGTTAGGCCTCCATTACAGCTTAAATATTTCTGACAATAATGTTTCTAAAGTGATTCAATTCAAATCACGCTTCAAACAAATTGAAGTGTCACATTTTAAAACAGCATATCATATACAAATATGTGATTCATATCTTGTTCCATTTTGGACCATATCTATATAACTTTCTGATGATTGTAAGGCTTTTCCATAGGTAATGCACAGTAACAATATTGCGTTATAAAATTTTAATAGTGTATTCAATGCAAATGTAGACCAATAAATACATCAAATAAACAGTTGCCAATGCATTCCAAACAACTATGATAACTATGATCACATTTTGCATGACACTTTTCTGAGAAACTTAACAGTGTATCTTCAAAATACTTTAAAATGTTTGAAACATATCTTTGAAAATGTACTATATATTTTATAAAATGATATATGAGCGAATTTGAATTAATAATGCCTTAATTAACATATTTTCCCAAATACTCTCAATCCTCATAAATATTCTCTATTCAATTCAAAATGCATCTAAGTCATCCCAAACATGACATTTTTATGCTTCCTCAAGTTTCTATTACTTTAAGGTTCATTTTTGTTCATTTTGAAGGTGTTTGGAATTTTGTCGCGAAATTTTGTTTTCTGGCCCATAGTGCACTGGTGGAAGGCCCTTCGATGGTGGTCTGACGAAACTAAGGCTGCTGTGAAAGCCCGCAGAAAAGCAGTGCGCCAACTTCGAAGGCTTCCATTTGACCATCCGGACAGGCTGTTTGCGTTAAAGAATTACCGCAAGCTCCACCTAGAATGTCGGAACATCATCGGTGATGCTTAGAAAGCCACGTGGGAGAGTTTTTTTTGGAGAGCATGAATGCATCCCAAACTACTAGTGAACTGTGGAATCGAGTGAATGCTTTGAATCGAAGCGAAAAACTACTCCTCTTATTCTTCAAGTGCAAGGGAAGGCCATATCTGATCCAGAAGCAGTTGCAAGTGAACTTGGTAAATATTTTGCTAGCCTATCTACCATTGAAAGCTACGAGTCTTATTTTTTAAACTCTGTTAAACCTTCCACTTCTGTTATCAACAACTCCCACCTAACACTGCCGATCCTGAAATAGAACAACCATTTTCAGCCAGGGAACTTTTCTTCACGCTTAGTCGGAGCAATGGTAAATCAGCGGGTCCCGATGAAGTTGGTTATCCGCTCCTCAAGAACTTTCTCAGTCCAGTGTGTAAACGGCATCGTAAAGATACCCCACGCGCACGACTCATATCATCGTATTATCCAAATTACTCGCTTCATTCGAAGTATTATCACCATAAACTACATTCATAACGTTTGTTACTGAAAACTGTCGCGGTGAATAGTGAAAGTCAAGCCCTGTGTGCAGTAATTAGTCGAAAAACTGCATTTGGGCTATCCAACCTTACGATTTTCGGACAGCCGACATTTAACAGCAACAAAAAACAATCGTGAATAATACAATAGAACGCCCGAGAGCGATATCGGACGATCGCATACAGTAGCACCAAAAGAGAGGAGATCTAAACCACACGGCAATATACAATCAGCCACTGACTCTATCAAAAAAGCTACCTAACATCGTTTGAGTCAAATGCTGGGCCACTCTCAACCCCATCCAAGTGATCCACCTGACAGAGGGAGGATTCCGCAATGGATGATACGAGATGATGAGCTCACGCAAACGATCGTACTGTTGATGCAAGTGCGCACTGACGATGGAGCTAGCTCGACTCAGCGCACACCACGGTTGCCTTCTGACCATTTCTTGATCGGTAATACAATATTACTATGCTCTGGGCCCCAGTGAAACTAAAAAAGTTCAAGCTTCAAAGGAAGCCGGCGGAGCAAAATACATACTCCGAACCAAATCCAAGTCAGTCTGCGATAAATTAAAACAAATTCGTGAGCTAGCTGACAACACGCCTATCGAAATCATTGAGCATCCAACATTGAACTCGGTTCAAGGTGTTGTTTTTGATTCAGATGGAGTTAATCTCGATGAAGAGTACATCTTGAAAAACCTGCAATCTCAAGGAGTAACATCTGTTCGACGCATCAAAAAACGAGTAGGAAAGGAGTTGCAAAACACTCCTCTAACAGTGTTAACTTTCAGCGGAGCAATACTGCCAGATTATGTGTTCCACGGACTTCTTCGTGTAGCAGTACGACGTTACTATCCGGCTCCAATGATGTGCTTCCGATGTGCGAATTACGGGCACACCCGGAGAAGTGCGACATCACCACAAGTTTGCCTCACATGCTCGGGAACGCACGAAGTTCTAGAAACTCCGTGCACTCACCCGGAACACTGTAAAAATTGTGGTCAAAATCATTCGCCAATCTCGAAGCAATGTGCAGTCTACCGTGAGGAAGAAAAAATTGTTCGGTTGAAAATTGATAACAAATCTATCGTACAGTGAAGCCCGACATCTGAAGTTCGAAATTGATGGAAATATCTCGTAATGCTGTGCTGCTGTGCTAACAGAAACACGCAAAATCTGGAAAGCGAAAAGGACCCGTATAATTCAAGCACTCCAAGAATAACAAGTCTAACTAAGATGTCACTGATCTAAAGGCGGGCAAATAGCATCAACCAACCCGCAAAATGTAGCCGCCCAACAACTATGTCACTCCAGTGGCAAACAAAAAAGAAATTACAGCCCATCCAACGGAACCTCACACAAAAATTGTCACGTGTCGAACTAACAGCTTCCAGCTCTCTGGGAACCAAACTAGTTCTGTTCTCAAGCTCAAGACGGATCTTTAGTTCCCTTCAGCATTTTGTGCTTTTGAAAAATTCGAGGTTTGGTGTCGACTAAGTAACTATAGAAATCCCTTGAGAAAATTTCAATTGAAATTTCTGAATGGATCCTAATAGATTTCCAGGGATAATCAATGAGGACACTCATTTGAGAAGCCTAAATCAACACCCGTGTGAACATGAAGAATCATCCTATGATACGGAAAATAATTGGCTAAACGATGATAAGCGAACACCCATGAGCGGATAACTTCCTGGGAGTTTTCTGGAAAGTTATCCGGTAACGGATTTTCAATCTATACATGGAAAAAAAAACCACTTATAGATTGTATCTTGTCAGAATATTTGAAAAAATATTCTATAGTAATAACTGAATAATTTGAGGGAAAATTAGTGGAGAAATTCTTTTTTGAGGAAAATCTAGGATAATCTTCAGAGTTTCCAGTAAAATCATGGTGAAGGGCACTTGGACGACGATTCAACAAGATTTCTCTTGGGGTGTACTTCTGGACAATATTTTCTTTGAGCGTCGTTGAGACAAATCGTCGAAAGAATTCGACATGAGGACAAGAATTCCCTAAACCAAAAAATTAGGATAAAAGAGGAATCCTCATAGAAAATTTACGGATATTTTTTCTTTTCCCGGAGTGCTTAAAGTATTCCTGAGGAAATCACTAAAAAAGCCATAAACCGTGTCGAAAGAACAAGAGAACAGTTAAACGAATATGCATCTCGGGAATAGTCGAGAAAAAGCATAGAGAGGGTCTTCATAATTAATGGTATATTTCGGGGCAAGTCTCATGAGAAATATACAGTGCAACAGGAACTGAATAACTAAGAAGATCTGTCCCATCTAAAGGTTAGAGGTATTTTTGGTTAAAAAAGGATCTTTGTGGAGACCTTTTAATTTAAAATCACCATAGGGCATTAGCTAGAGTTCACCGTTGGTATTAAGACTGTTTATTGTATAAGTGGACAACTTTTTAAAAATGCTTTCATTTTATTTATATAAGAAATTAAAATCGGTTTTCTTCTGTGCATCCGTTCTATACTGACTAATTCTAACCAATCTCTGGTGTTGAAACGATGGTAAAAGGTTTAAAACACCTGCTCCGCAGCTGGTTGAGGGCCGATGGTCTAGAAAATATACTGAGATTTAAACTTATATGTTCTATTGCCATAGCCCCAACACAAAAAGTCGAAGCGATATAAATTCCAATTCTGGTAGACCCAGCATATGGAAACAATCTACCATGGCGAATAACTACTAGCAGGAGATAAGGGGCTCTAACCAACAGAAACACAAATCATACCTACGAATAATATTTCACCTATGGCAACATGTGTTCAATCTCCATGACAAACTAGGTCCTCCACTTAGTGGGTTCTAATCCATTTTAGGGGTAGTCGGGGGCGGGTTCTGGGCCAAAATGTGGGAGTGGAACATGTCGGAGTAGACCCAATGTAGGCTTAAAACTTGCCAATACATATAGTCTTCTATTGTCATTTTCACATGATCTGGAATTAACCATGGCAACCAAGCGCCCGAGGCCTTTTCCGCGTCGGCCCTGACCAGGGATGTTTCGGGCTTGCCCGATGAGCCTCTGGCGGCAGCCGACGCGGCTTGCCTATCACCCCACAGGCAAGTCACTGATAAATCTGGGTAACATTGGGAGTGAATGAAGCAATGGGCATGTTATTGTAGCTCATACGAAGTAAAGATCTACGCTCTCTTGTCTCTTTCAGTGGTATCCAAATCTTCTGGAGTTTAGTAGAATAAATATAACGTAGACCAGTTCTCGATACAATAAACGAATTAGGGTACTATAGAACAATGAAATCGCGACCCCATTTACAATTTTATCATCCCACGGGAGTACCCTCTAGTCGCATTACCACCTAAAATGGTTATACACTGTACCTCAAATTCGGTTTTCTATTTCATCTATACACTTTATAAATGACAAGAGATATGTTACAACACAACTCAAAAGGAAAAAAAGACAAATACAGCAAATGATGTTAAATAGAACTGCCCATACATTGGCTCCGAACGAATGGCCGGAAAAGAAGTGCACGTCCGGGGGGACTGGCCGAGAAAAGTGGCTTTTTTTAAATTTCATCAATTTCAGGAAATGAGCATGATATTTAGACTGCGTAAGCAGAACGTTCCTAAAATAATACCTCCTTAACTGCGCAACAAAGAGATGAGAGTGCTCATAAGAAAACAGCTACTTAACTCTTTCAAGGTGTAAATTACAAATCATTTAAAATTTTTAGTTAATAAGGAGAATGTAATTTTGCAAAATCAAAACTCTTGGTCTAGTGGGTCATATCATCCAATCCGTAAAAAAATCGACTGAAGAGCTAAAATGAAACAAATTTGAAAAAAATCAATCATATATCGTAAACTTATAAGAAAAGGACAACCTGATCGAATAGCACTCTCAATTCCTGAAAGCATAAGGAAATCATACGAGCAAATTTCGGAGTATCTTTTACAAAACGCGGACACTTAGTGATTACAATCCAGCGCAAGACGTTCAACTAGTATTCATTTGTCGGAGAAGAACTCACCACCGATGCGGGAAAATTCTCCGAACCAAATGCACCCCTAAAATTTGGGAAATCTTGTTTGGCATGAAAATCGAATTCGAATTCGAAAAAATTTATAATATTCCTAGGGCATATATGATTCCAAGACTTTCTTCTTAAGCATATGGGCCAACTGACCCAAAATTCTGCTCGCCACTTTCCCCTCTAGCATTAGCTGAGAGGAACCGACCTGTGGGGATCGCTCGAGCAATAGAAGCAAGTGTAGCGTGTTTAAAATAGTTAAAATTTGAGCTAAAGGAAAACTTATATTGTGTATTAATAGAGAGCTAAATCGTGAGTTAATGGGATGAGGGTGGTGTGCGGATGGAGGGGGTGAAAAGTATGAGGTGAGGATGGATTGATTTTAATCCTTAAATTTGTCGTTTCTCTATGCCTAGAGGGAACAAAAGTTTAGCGGTTAGCAGAGCAAAAAAACGTTGTACCAGCCGAGTCTCCATTTTCGTTTCCACCAACGCTCCCATCGCTCTTGTGTCTTCAAGAATTAATGAACGGCTTGAAAATTTGAGAAGATTGTGCCTGAAAAGAGTCCAATATCGTGGAGTTAAGCGTCACGTCCTTTTAAAACTGTCGATCTACACACAGCAATTTGAATTGCGAAAACCACAGGGGTTTTTTGCTCTTCAGCGACTGTCTGCCACATTTATTTCGAGGGATTATCGTGTAAAGAAATAGGAAGGAATATATACGCATATTAAAACATCTACTGTTTTAGGATTTCATAAGAGATATACACTTATTGGAAAGATAATTCACGTGGTTGAGGTTTTGGGGCCGGGGGTTCGAGGTTGTTGCCTTGCTGGTGGACAATTAACCCAATATATGATGAATTTATAATTCCTGCCTATGTTAAGAGGTTCTTCTGAAAATACCCAATGATTTTTTTTCTGCTGTCAATCTGAGGATTCACATATGAAAATCCGACGTTGATGAACAATATTATATAAGGGCAACTTTCAATTTTAATTCTTGGTTTTCTTTAGTTTATAAGCGGAGAGGTTTATTTATATATTGTTTTTAAATGTAAAATACCTTATGATGATAGGTAGTGTGCTCCGTCTGGGACCATCTGCGCTTATTGTAATAATTATTCCACATTCGGCAAAAGACCCAAGACATCATAAACGAATGCATCTGTCCAACAATTAAAAAAACATAACATAAAGATAAAACAGAATACAAAAAACAAAATAATAAAAAAAAAACTTTTAGCCAGGAGAGTGACATGCTTTTAGGGAAAAGCTTTTAGAGGTGATTAATGTCCTAGTTTAGTTGAAAGGGTGAATGTATTCTTTATGGGTGTGGCAAAACCAATGATCGTTTTCTTAACGATGGAATCCCCAACCTGCATAAAACGAAGCACGAGGCCTCTCTATCTGCCCATAGATTATCACTCATCGCTTTCGTCAAATCTTGCCTCCAGACTAATCTGGGAAGTCGCAGAAGATACGATGGGAGCGATCTCTAAAAAAAAAAATATACCTGGAAATTTTGGAAAGCGAAGGGTTTCTATTATTAATAAAAACGAAATTCGAAGTCGTGCTCGTTAACTTGAAACGGTACACATTTTTGGGGCAAATAAAAATTTAGACTGTCGGATTTTTTTTTTGGCCCAGGAATTTCCAATATCATGTGAATTACGTACTGAATTTTCCAAAACGGTGGTTCATAGATAAACTTAAAAAAAAAGTGAGCAGATCGATAATAGGGATGAGTATTGGTCCAAACGGGAGTACAAAGGTAAGCTATTAAACTTGGAGGAAGCTGAGAAATGGGATATGGTTATGAATGAATGGGAAGGTGGGTTACTTTAACAAAATGACCTTTACTATCTTTAACAGCGCACATTCTTAGGTCCCTGGCGAACACCGATAAGTTACGCTTCCACTCTGTGAAATAATTGTAAGGAAGAATTTCTCATCTAATAACGATAAAATTGGATGATTCTTTTCCTCCTGAATGCAGGGCAAGTAGCAAACTCAGGCAACTACACACCTCAGGCGCAATATCTTCTATTTCCACGGAAAATCTGGTAAACCATATGGGAAAGCAAGCTATCCTGGTGGACATAAAGAGGTACAGAAAGTCGTCAAGCGCGTCGCAGGCGCTACCGAGCACTGAAACGAATGACCCTGGACGATCCCCAAAGAACAATCATTACCAAAGAAATTTCAATCGATGAGAGGCGAAGCGCGAAAGTTATCGCCGCATCTAACATATGACTCATGGGTTCAAATTTGTGAATGCTTTGCGCCAACAACTGGTGCCAGATCATCTGGAATAACTTCAATCTGGTTATGTGGCAAGAAAGGCTATCGGAAAATAAGGTTTCATCAATAAACAACGAACAACGTCTCGACCCTACCAGGATTGCAGAGGAATTTGCCGATATATTTGAAGAAAAAAATACCGCAGATCGAACCAACACCGAAACTGGTCGAACCGCACTCCCAAGAAACAACGAGATGTCACACCTTTCGTGGACGAAGAAGACGTAGATGCCGATGATGTGGTGGAAAATGGATGGTGAAATTCACTCTCCCTCGGAACTATTGACTGCAAATTGATTCAACTAAGGGCTACTCGCCGGCAAGGATCAGATAGGGCTATCCTAGATCAAGAGGCTCCCCACTGCCG
>NW_018734764.1:0-63815 GCF_002204515.2 Aedes aegypti
TAGTTTTGTATATACTCAGTTTTTCCTCAGCTTATATGGTATCTCAGAAGTTAAAACAAGTGGTGCAATATGTGGACATTTCTTTCTTATAATTCATTGGCCTCAAACAAATGACCAGACAAATGCGTGACGACTCACAGTGCACTATGGGCCAGGGACGCAATCTGGCGGGACAAAATTAATAACTCGGTAACGAAGCGTTTCCGGTATTTGGTGTCTTCGGCAAAGTTTTTTGTAACAACGAAGACCATCTACTGACATAAACGGATAGTTCGTAAAATCGTCCGCATAGGTGGCGCCACAATCTAACTTTTTACTGTGACGTTCTTAGGAGACTTAGCATGTTCGGTAAAGTTGTTCATTTTTGATAAAATAAACAACTCTCTCGAAGACGTCAAAATTCCACAGCCTACTGTTTTCGAGTTATTGGCAAAATTAGAGAAAATTAGTGAAAAAACGATGTTTTTCACCGAATCTGACATTTTTCCTAAGAACCATGTCATATAATATTTTTTGCTGATAAATATATAACAAACACAAAGCTCTGGTGGAAAAAAATTAATAATATGACGCATAAAACTTCAGAAAACTATGAAAAACTTGAAAAATAGAGCAAATTTTTGAACCTTAATGTCTCTAAAAGCGCAAAAAATCGCAAGCTCAAATTTCCAGGCAACATAGAGCAAATACTTGATGAAACGGATGTCAACATTTCAGAGAGGTATATTTTGTTGTTTTTGAGATTTTTTAATTTTTTTACGGTTTTCTTTCATTACGCGATTAATATTTTCGTGGCAAATATTTTAGTGTATTTTTAAAATTAGCGGAAAATTATGTTTTATTCTTTCATGAAATTATTATATCTGCTCACAGTACAAGCTGGCTTTGGATTTCATCTCTAATTCGTTGGTACAGTTTTTCCGGAAGCTCAAAATTTTAAGTAAATCCGGTGGTTAAACCCATATTTGAGGTTAAAACAACCTAACATTTCTCAATATCGAAGGAATCTCCAAATTGATACCTTTGATCTGTATCCTCTGTTTCGAAACATGCAAGGATCAACGCTCTTTCCGCTTTAAAACAAATCTACAAGCTCCGAACAAAGAGATCGTTCGCTTTGAAATTTTAGTATTTAGAGATATCGACATGAGTATGCTTTAAATTGATTTTCCGTGTTAAAAGTAACACATTCACAAAATAAATTGCTCACCTTGAACCATGATGACAACAATTAACTGACACATGATCAAGTTTTTTCATGGCATACTATATCATTCGAATTATTAAAAAAAACACAAATATGTACCCAGTTTTAATCCACACTTTCACCTACATAACTCGATTTCAACTCAAGGAACTTCTCTTAAACTGAATTTCATGGCTACTATGATGGCTTTTTTAAACAGTTTTTCTGAAAGATTTTGTTCCACGACTCGTTATTTCTTAAGGTCGATCGTCCGTTCCGATTCCTCATGAAAATTAGAGTAATATAATCATTGTAAAAAAATGAAATATCTCAAAAACACAAAATATATCTCTCTGGAATTTTGACATCCGTTTCATCAAGTATTGCTCTATGTTGCCTAAAAATTTGAGCTTGCGATTTTTTGCGCTTTTGGAGATATTAAGATTCAAAAATTGCTCTATTTTCAAGTTTTTTCATAATTTCTTAAGTTTTATGCGTCGTATTATTAGAAAATTTCCACCTGAGCTTGCGTTTGTTATATATTTATCAGCAAAAAATATTATATGACATGATTCTTAGGAAAAATGTCAAATTCGGTGAAAAAAATCGTTTTTTTCACTAATTTTCTCTAAATTTGGCCAATAACTCGAAAACAGTAGGCTGTGGAATTTTGACGTCTTCGAGAGAGTTTGTTTATTTTATCCAAAATGAACAACTTTGCCGAACACGCAAAGTCTCTAGAACGTCACAGTAAAAAGTTAGATTGTGGCACCACCTATGCGGACGATTTACGAACTATCCGTTTATGTCAGTAGATAGTCCTCGTTGTTACAAAAAACTTTACCGAAGACACCAAATACCAGAAACGCTTCGTTACCGAGTTATTAATTTTGTCCCGCCAGATTGCGTCCCTGGCCCATAGTGCAGTGCAGCTAACACAATCTTTCACAACACCATCAAAGGAACCATTTTCTACGCCGAACATCAACGCACACATTGATTGCGCAACAAGTTTTATTCTCAGTCCGATAAAAAAATAGATCGAATCCCTATATTATTCTCAAAACAACTTTCTGTATATAATTACTTTGAAACATTATGAGACGTACCGCAAATAATCTCTTGTTACCAACATGTAGAGATGGAGTAAGTTGTTTTACTATTTTGATTCATTAAGGCCAAATCTATGAATTGCAATCCGATTTCATGAGGCGAATTTTCATGAAAGGCAAGCATAGGAAAATACACCCACTCACACGAACGCCACCGATAAAAAATAGCAAAAAACTTCTACTATCGACATTCAGTGAATAGCTGAAACCGTACTGGTGGAAGCATGAAAGCGTCGAAACCGATTGTGTGACAGCGGAGAATCGGAAGGCACACGAAGAGAAGTGAAATACCAATACACTTGTATCTGCGAAGCACGAGTGAACGCATTTAGCATCCATTCGACGAATGCATCAACTGACTGAGCGGTTTCCCACTCACTGAATCATTCCGTGGTGTGGATTGCCCAATCAGTGAACGCTCATCAGCATTCAAACCCGAATGCCACTCTTACGGAATCAGAATGTGAACAATCATTCGGTATTACATTCGGCTGCTTTCGGGTTTCAAAATCGATAGCGACTCAATCAGTTGCTTTTTTTTTCGCTTAGTGCTCGCCGAAGATGCAGAATGAGCACTGGAAATTGAAACGTTCGGCTTGGTTAAAGAAACGGCAGTCTCGTTCCCCACTGTGCGTGGAAGCGAGTGAGAAAAACGCAATAACTGAGTGAGTGTTTCCATGCTTGAGAAGGGGTTCCTATGTATTTCGATAGTTCATTTACCAGTAGAATAGTACCGTAGAAACGGTACCGGAAACACTTTTTTACAAACACGAACGAGCTTACTATGCCAATGACCATTTTTGCATGTGTATATCGTGTGGCAGGTACGAAGATACTCTATGCCCTGGGAAGTCGAGAAAATTTCCAACCCGAAAAGATCCTCGACCGATGGGATTCGAAACCACGACCCTCAGCCTGGTCATGCTGAAAAGCTGCGCGACTACCGCTACGGCTATCTGGGTTTGAAGCCTGTTTGAGTGTGTTCCTTGTTCAAAAGCGCTTATAAACATGATCTAGTTCACGGTGTATTTTTGCTTGTTGATGAGCACGGTATACACAACAATGTAGGCTATTCCCACGTGTAAACAACGATTTTCAAATAAAACATGTGTCGTCATTCCAATCGTCAAGCATGGGGGCTAGAAGGTATGAGCATGAGCATGAGCATGATTGACCGCCCGCAGTTGCTACTCCGTTATTGCAAGAACAGCTGTACTTACACAGGGAACCAACAGACGCTACTCGGGATCAGTATCATCCTCAATGTGTAAATACTGGTGCTCTTATTATTATAATAAACAATACCGGCGCCGGCTGCGTCCGAATGCAGGTCAATTTGGGAATGTGAGGGAAATGTTGACGTGTTACTTGCTTTACAGAAGCCGAGGAGTCCTCTGCACTTCCACAAGAAAACACTGGGAGTTTGGATATGGGAAAGGATTCGTTTTTGTAAACGATAAATATACAATTCGAAATGAATACGTGAGCATATACACGAATGATCGCACTATCCAAACCAGACACGATACTGATTTCGTTGCTCGCTCGACAGGAGCATACAACAGGTTCAACGTATCAAACTCTACTGACGCGTTTTTTTTTCACCGGCGCATTTCGTTTTTTCTTCCGCGCAACGCGAACCGGACACAATGGATCCGGATTCCGTCGCTCGCCACAAGGAGCATGCAACAGATTCAACGGATCCAACACTCCGTCAAGCGTGGGGCTAGAAGGATAGTAAAAGAGAGCAGGCTTTGCTTTCTCTTGTACTCGAGGTTGCGATAGGAATGACGTCACTACCAAATGTCATTTTTCGGAATATAAACCTTGTTTCTTTTTATCGTGGTTGGTGCGTTTATGACTGCTGTTCACAAATACGAGAACGTATTTTTTTTTCTGTACAAAAATGACCCATGACTTTGAAACGCTCTCAAAAATCTATTTTGAATCGATTTACGTTATTTTAGCTTTATATGAAATATATGGAACTCTAGAATGAAACCCTGTTTGTGAGTATGACCATTCAGGACACAAGGACACAAGGGAACCTGGTACCTGTTTCAAAAGGAACTGGCGTATATCATATTCGGTAGTTCATACACATGTATATAATGACGGAGGACCAACATAAAGATTTGGCCGGATTTGGTCGGAGTATTCCAAAACCGGTTCCGCTAGGGTGTGATGTGGACATTTTCAGACCATTCATATAGTTCCATCATGCAACGGCTTTAAAAGCACACGATTTTTCATCTAGATAACGCCAAAAAAACAATGAACACCATGCCAAACACCTGGCCTTTCGTCCCTACTGGAACAGAGTCTGCTTCCCAGTTGCAATTTTCGTCATTACCAAATTAGAAAAAAATAAAATAAGGAATCGGAATCATTCGACAAGTCATAATTCATGTTTTGGATAAATGAAAAGACATTTATTGCTGGTGAATTATAACTTCAAGATGGGCACCAGACGGTCTTTTTAGAAAAAATCTCCAGATACTCCTTCAAGAATTCCTCTCTAAATATCTCCAGAGAATTCTCCAGGAATTATTTCGTAGATTCCTTCAGGGATAATCTCTACCGTAGTCATTATAGCAATTTTTTTCACTAGAGCTTTTGTCAGAAATTTATCTAGGAGGAATTTTTGTTCCCCATGATATATTTTAAACCAGTACCGATAGGGCTCCAGGAATATCTTAGCAATTCATCCAGGAGTTTCTTCAGGGGTTCGTTCAAAGGTTCCTGCAACAAAAATTCACAGAGATTTCTTTAAAGATTTCGCAAGAAATTCCTGTAGTAAAGTCTCTAGTGATTCCTTCGTAGATTCCTCCAGTATTTTTTTACTGGGATTCTTCCAGAATTTTTTTGCAGAAATCCTCCAAGATCTGTTTCAGGAATTCTTACAGGAAAGCTACGGAATATCTCCAGAGATTTTTCAACCGATTTCTTCTGGTAATCCTTCAAAGATTCCTCTAGAAAATCACCCAAGGATTCTGGCAGAGATGTCATCAAGGCTATACCTTTCTTATTTTATGGAGGTAATAATAGAGTATGTTAAAGTTCAATTAATGGTTTTCATATCTTCAAGGATTTCTCTAGAATTTTTTTCCAGAAGTTACACTAGGACAATTTCTTCAAGGATTACTCATGATATTTCACTAGTGATTTCTTCAGAATTCCCTCCGAGGATGAACAAAACAAGATATCCTCAAATAGTACTCTAAAGATTCTTCCAGGAATTGTTCTGGAGATTACATTCGGAATTCTTCCCCGGATCGCTTCAGGGATTCTACCAGGAATTCATGCAGGTGTTCTACAACTCATTGATTACTCAAGAATTTCTTGCATGATTTCTCCCAGGGTTAGCACGAGGAAAATCGCGACATGAACTATTCTAACAATTTATCCAGATTATCCTCCAGAGATTCCCCTGAAATTTCTCCAGGAACTCGTTCTGGGCCTCTAAGAAGCTTTCGGGTATTCCTCCAAGAGTTCTTCTGGAAATTCCTCCAGAGATTCTTCAATGAATTCCTGCAGGAATTCAATCAGATATTATTCTAAAATTACTTCAGGGATTATTTTAGAAAAATATTTACAAAAAAAAATCTTCCGGTAAATGCTCTACATTGATTCCTTTTGAAAAATCTCTTCATGGAATTCTCTAGAGATTTTCCTGGGATTTCGCCAGAAATATCTCTACAGGGGGTTTTCCAGGACAAATTCCTACAAATTCCATCAGCATAAACTCTACAGTGATTCTTCGTGGAAACCTCCAAGGATTCACCTGAAATTTTTTCAGAAGCCCATCAGAGATTCCTACAGGAGGTTCTCCAGAGGACTCACCAGGGATTTCTCTAGTAAAATCTCTACAGCGATTCCAGCAGAGATTTCTTCAGCTTTTCGTCAGGAATTTCACAAAGGATTGCTTCAGAAAAATCTCTAAATGATTTTCTCTAGAAATTGTTTAAAGGGATGAGCAGGAAAACAATCAACTGCATATTTTAATCAAATATGCTCTTTGATAAAACAAAGACTGCGTAGTCCAAAAGCATATTAGATGTGCCAGGGTTTTTTTTCATCAATTCATCTAGAGATTTCCTCCGGAATCCCTTGATAGGCTTCTGCAAGATTTTTTCCAAAGTATTTTTCCAAGTAATTTAAGCGGGGATTCCTCATGGGGTTACTTTTTTTTTTCTCAAAGAGTTACAAGGCATTTAGCCACATCGACCAAGGAGTTCGAGTTCGATTCCCGCTTCAGTCCAGAAAAACTTTTCGTCAGGAAAGTGTTTCGACTGTGAAATTGGGCGTTGCATGGATTGTACCCCGTTTGGCATAAAGTCGTTTGGCATAATGGTCGTTTGGCATAACGGTCGTTTGGCATAAAGGTCATTTGGCATAATGGCCGTGTGGCATAATGATTGACTTAGAACAAATTTCGGATTTTTTTAAGCTTTTACCGATATTAACACCACCGAACCCATTGCAAAAAACATGGTAGGTTCTCAACGAACACCACCGTTTCAAGCTATGAATGTCAAAAATTGTTGTGAAATTAGAGTGCATTATTAAATAAAACTCGTGAAGAGTCTGGCGGTAGATCTTTTCGGAATAATAATTTTCTCTACATCCCAGAATATAGAGTATCGTTGAGCTTGTTGCAATATACCGTTTTGTCTCAAATTCCGAACAGACTCATATTCCGAACACTCGGTTTTTGTATGGCGGTTTTGGTTGAAATGTTTCGTTGAAATATGTCATCAATTACATGAAAATAACAGTCAATTGCAATACAATTTGAACGTCTTCCAACCTATTTTATACCTCGGAAATAGTTATGATTCTCTAGTTCGAGACCAGTAGAACCAGCTCAGATAAATTTATTTGCGAAATTATTCATTTGAATACGATTTATTCGTGCTGTTCGGAATTTGAATCAAGGTGTTCGGAATATGAGACAGAATGCACATAGTGTTCGGCATTTGAATCAAAATGGTGTTCCATACTTTTACGTAAAAATAATACAAAACGAGTTAAAATAAACATTTTTAACAGCACACCCAACAGCTAACAGTTAGACTTTGCAAAGAAAATAGAACTTTCACAACTATCAGCTAATTTATGCTTATCAGTTGCATTTGAAGTCACTGTTGGCCTTAAGTGTTCGGAATATGAGTCAAAACGGTACATATTTTAAAATATGAAATTGTCAAAGAAAGTTCGCAGTTAAAGGGAACGCTTATTGAATATTTCGCTGCAGATCAAGCTCTGCCCCAGGTCTGACTTAAGACTTGATGAAAATTACTTGATGAACGGAGGGAAAATTTATGTGCAAAATATTAAAAGCTCTTATCCAATATTCTATTTCTGCAGCATTATGCAAAAATAGCCTATATACGAGAGCAGATTATTTTTCGTTTGAAATGTTTAAGGCTCTAACGCAAGAAAAATCTTCTCACAGCATAACTTGAATGAACAACACATTTTTAAAAGAAAATATTTGAAGCATAACTTTTCAACGATTTAATATAAATTTTAATGTTGGAAAAAGTACATCAAAAATACCGTCTTTTATCGAAAAGAGGGAAAAATGTGTGATTGAGATAATATGTTTCCAGCATATCTTGAAAGGAGATCATGCGTTTGCAAAAAAATATGTTGAATATTGGCAGGTTCTAAGGTATTTATCATTATAGCAGCACGTCTTGCAAGAATTGATAAAGCAGCAAAATATAGAAATGGTTAACATAAATAATAAAATTTAAAACAGTATAAATATTAAGAACAACCTATTTTTAAAAGAAGGAAAAATTAATGATTAAACCAATAGAAGATTGGACGCCAAAAATTATTGCGGCATAATAAAACAAAATGACATCAACAATTGCATTCAGAATCATCGAAGTGATTGTACTACTTTTCTCCGAATGTCGATTCCTCGAATGCTAGTTCCTCGAATGACCCTTTTCCTCGAATGCCATTTCCCTGAATAGTTTCAATAGGTGCTATAATAGTCTTCAGTGGCTGGAAAGTGAAAGAGAAAGAACGATAAGTAATCAAAAGAAGGAGGTATTCTGTCATTCTCGGCTATAGGGTAGGTGTACCAGTTATGGCCATAGTGGTTCCCTATTTCGCCTTACGTGATATCTTGAATGCCTTCACATTTTGAAAAATCTTTTGTGTTTTAGCAGTAAGATAAAGGATAAATCTTGATGTTAAAACATTCAGAAAGATAAAAAATGTAAAAGTTATCCATATTTTGCATATGGCCAAATAGGGAACCACTATGGCCATAACTGGTACACTTTCCCTACACATGTTTGGAAAAATGATGAGGACGGTAAAAATCGAAAGAACCGCCAATTTACCAAAGAAGGGTGCATATTAGACGGCCGTTCGTTCACCACCTTGAAATGTATGTAGTTACAACAATTATGAGTGCTAAAAATTTGAGCAGATCAATGTTATCGAATGCCGCCCATTTGTCAAATGGAAATAATAAAATATTCAAAATATAGCTTCAAAGAACAGCCTATGTATGAAAGAAGGTGAAATTTATTGAAATTTAAAATCAACGGTTTTATACCTATAATTATGGTTACATCATATTTAGAAAAAAAAAAAACATAAAACGTTTGTAAGAAGGGTAAATTTGTGCTAAATATATCAAAATCTACAGTGCAAAATCGTATTCCAATAGCGAAACTCAAAAGAAGATTTAATATTTGAAAGAAGGGTAATTTCTGGAAAAATAACATAATACTATTGGAAATTACTTTCCTAATATGCTTTAATTTATTCAAGAGCATATGATTGTTGAATAAAGTGTCAATTGACTTCAAAACAAGCCTGATGTCATCAGAAACATTCGATAGAAACAAAAAAACGTATTATCTTATTCCTTACAATTATTTTTGAAAAGTGTTCCTATCGCGACCAAATCAAACAATATGCTTTTAACCCGTAGGCTACGGGGCTGACATACCAAATTCAAATTGCTCGTATTTGGGCATAACTCCAAATTTTTAATGAAATGGTTTCACTTTTGCGCTATTTCAAGTTCGGCTGGTGAAAAGTTGATTCGGCTGATGGTGCTATGCCACCCGGCAAATTATGTGAAGACAATTGTGTGAAGCTAAAAAGTGTTTGATGATTTAATGAAAAATTCAAATCTTATAAACATGTCGAATAGTGAATTTGTAGAAATGTAAAACTAGTTTTTCGTGAAGACAGAAGTCATGGTAATCAACCAGTTCGCGTCTTCGAGTGCAGCATTTTGTTTCCCGATTTATGCGAGTTTTTTCTTGGCAGGATTCCGCAATGACTGAAGCAAGGTTTGGCGTATTTGTAAGCGTCTTTTTTCCACGGTGCGCGTGGTTCGTATTGATTGAAAGAGGCGCGATCAATAGCTAGAGGAAAGAAGAATTTGTTGAGAATTTGCTGATAAGTGTTTTGTTGCTTCGAGTGTGTTGTTTGCAGTTACAGTTGTTGTGAAGCAGTAATCCGGTTTCCATAGTGCGATGATGGAAAAATAGGAATATTAACTGGTGAGATCGTTCTGAGCTATATAATCTCTTGAAACTACTAAATACGTGCCAGGGTCGAAAATCTTGTTTCGATTCGGGAAGTGTGAACTCATTTCAGATGTCCATTTGATATCTGGGTGTATTCATTCGGGGCTTACTGTGATGAAAATGACCTCAGAATGTGTGTGTATGAACAGCCATTCTTGAAATGAGTCGTTGGAATTGCAGTAGAGCTATCACCTTCCATCTCCAGGGCTAAAGTTGTTTGCATCTATAGATATATTTAATGTTATCTACAAATATATGCAGACAAATTTCTTCCATAAAAGCACTGCCGGTCAGTGGGCGGTGGATTGTACATACACACACACACACAACTCCAATTTTTTAATGAAATTTTGAAGATTGCTTCACTATTAGTTGTAGTTTCATTAGTGATGGGAAGGTTCAGCTCTAGAGTATTGTGGACAAAGTTATTCCAGAACATCTCTTGGTCAGTTAGTGTAAAAATTACATAAACTTCATTTTAGAACTCATTTATCATTTGGAAACGAAATGTTTCCATACAAAATGTGAACAGACCGGTTATTTGTAATATGTTACGAAGGCTCATTATATTTAATTTATAATCACCTAAAGTAAGACTATTGCCTCCAGAATATTCAGTAATTTTATCATAATCAACACAGGTTCAAAAGTTTGTCTACGTTTGTTGGTTTACGCCACTCACTAAGCCTTAACAGACATGTCCACAAATTTTGACAAGAAATTTGATATTGGAGGTCAAACGAATCATCCTGGAATTCACTACTATACTAACTCAATTCTCTTGAAACTTTCTCGTTCCTATCCATAAAGCTTCATATGGCTCAAAAAGTGTACTGCTATGAATATAGATAATCTCAAGGTTTTCAGAACATACTGAAGTTTTTTTACGCAACTTAACTTATTATTCAAATGAAATGGTTTTAATATATCCATACTTGATGACAAATCTCCGTTATAGTTAAAAATAATTGCTTCCAACTTTACTGGTTGTACTACGAATTCTAAATTATTCTGATAACAATATTTAAACAATATCTACTGGATCCACTTGTACTGTTTCTCACTGGTTTTCGACATCCGATATCTCAGAATCTCTAAGGGCATCTTTAAAGCTTTGGAAATGTGATTTGGATGTTTCCTCTACTTTCTGGCGTTGCGTTCCAATTGAGACAGAACCAATACACAAGGATACACTTGTGAAAAATGGTGAAAAAATATTGGAAAATAAACAAGTTATCACGATTTGAATATGTTTTTGCTATAAAAAATTAAGCTGCTAGTAGAGGGGTTAAAAGAGTTAAATTTAACCTGACTGCGCAGTTATAACAAAAACTTGGTTAATCATGTGTGTAATACTTATTTATTCTTCTTTTTACCAGTAACGATCGTTGATCGGAAGTCATATACTTAACGGAATTCTTGGATAGCTGTAATCAGCCGTTGATCACAAAATTAGAGAGATTATGTGTTTTTAGTCTGCGTGAGTATATATATTGTTAATAAACCTCCGAGAGATCTTAGGTTGTAAGTCAAATGTATTTTGACAACCATAAACAGTAATTGAACTCTATACCTGATTGTATATGTTTGATTCAACCTTTATTTAATAACTTCAAAAAGGTTGAGGGAGATGCAAAATCACTAACATCGGAAGAAACTTCAACTTCCTTAGTCGAGTGGATAGAGTCCGCGGCTACAAAGCAAAGCCATGTTGAAAGAGTCTGGGTTCGATTCCCGGTTGATCCAGGATCTTTTCGTAATGGAAAGGAGATTGGGCAAAAATGTATGGAGTTTGGTCCCGGAATGTACACGGATGACATATATATCATTTGAAAGATCTAAATGAGACAAAAAAAAGTTGATATGGGGCCAAAAATATTCGTCGTGGGAGAAAAAAGTTATGTGTGCTGGAATGGTGTAAAAAGAGGTATGTTTTGGACAGATTCCTATTTAATAATATTTGCTTGCGCTAATGTAATGAATTCGTGCCTATGTTTGTGCTTAGGAATGTTTTATCTTAATTGTAAATATTTTAAAAATGTAGAGATTTGACACAGATCTCAGAACGTTTTGAGTTGCTGAAATGTGAATACTTAAAACATACGGAGATAAATTATATAAAGATATAGGTATGAGCGTTTGACAAACACGTTACTTTAGGTAACAGTTGGACACAAATATCAAATCGTATTATCCTATTTCAGTGTTCTAGCAATAAGTTTGTATAATCCGGTGGTTTACTCAGGAAGGATTTTCAGACAATATCCGTTTTAACATTACAGTGGTTGCCTTGTGGTATTGTGTACTACACTGGAAGAAATACCTCGCTTATCGTACACAGCTTTAGCGTGCTGGAAATCCGCGTGACAGTTACCACACTAATATCTTTGATATCAATAACATTATACTAGCATGCTATTCCTTTTTAGAGATAAGATCATTTGAACTAGAAGTAACTGTAGTGTTTGACTGTTTGGTGCGAACAAGCTGCCAATAATCCGAGCAGAACCACTTCAGTTTGCTATCAATGTCAGCTCCATGGGCGATGCCTGAGCACATGTGGCTCTACAAATGCTTCGCTAAGAACGCTAAATACTCATAAGGATGTCAATAATGTGAATGTTTAGAAGTAATCATACCATCATTTAGAGCTGCGCGACACACTTGAGCTGGGATCAGCTTTCATCGTGATAAACGACATGCAAAAACAGGAGATCGGATAGGGTTGACCAACAAAAGAATATAGAAAGAATAGATCAACGGATGATGACAAAGACGCCGCTGGAACGCAAGTAGGACCGCCACCCATGATTTCACGTCAAGATCATTATAGGAGATTAAAACGCCAAGATAAGGAATTGAGATGGACGATTGGGAAGATCAGTGCTCTTGGACTGGCAAACATGAATGTCCAATGTTTGATTGTTTTTGCCGCCTCTAAGAATACGGTCATTATAGTCTAGCACCTACTTCCAAGATAACCTTCCGTACCAATGGTGATCGCCAGTTATTCACAGCAAATGGAATCTCGAATCGATCAAGTATTGCTTTGATGATTGCACATCTCCGACATATTCAACGTCAAGATCTATCGTGGTTCTAACATTCACTCTACCCATTACCTGATAATTGTGAAAATGCGCTTCAAACTTCCTGTCGTTACCAGTGAACGGTACCGACGCCCGTTTCGGCATGACCTTCAGCGTCTGAAGAAGACGGTTGTCGCCACAGTATCGTTCTACATCTCTAGCAAGTGTAACCGGAACAGGTTTTGATTGCTGAAACCCTTCTTGGCTGTTGTACTACAGTAAAAGTAGCCATCATCTCACAGGTGGAGTCATTGTGCGTTGAACGTAGTCCATGGTACGATTGGTTTGCTGAAGGGTGTAGAATTATTCTAGAGGAAAAGATTGTGAAGCAGCAGACTTGAATTGATGACACAGGACCGGAGGTTCAAGGCAAAGGAGAGCATTTCTACGTTCGAATGTTGGACAAAAGCAGCCATCCAGATCCCATTTGAGTGAAGGATAACATTCAACAGCTCAAGAATAACACAGAAATTGCTGTGGATGGTATATGACTGGAACTCAACAAGATGAGCCCGGAAAAGTTGATCGCTTGTCTGCATCGGCTGATAGTAAGAACCTGGCAGACATAACATCTGCAAGAGGAGTAGACCCAAGGGGTTAATTACTCTATCTACAGAAAACGTTAGTGCTTATCTATAGATAGATATATATATCTGTGTTTTCTTCTATCTGTAATACTAGTCAAGGGCTTGAGCACAAGTTACTGGAGGGTAATAGACGAAGAGAGAGATAGGAGATAATATAAGATATGCACTCATTAGAAAAAAATAACGTCATTGGACTCCACGGATTTTGTATACCAACTCGTAAAACGATAATGATTGTCATTTTAACTTAAGACTGGTTGGATAATGTAGTAGTACAGGTGATACTAAACATCCTCGTATGCAGTATACAGCGCGAGATGGTTTATACTAGCGTGATAGATTGTCATTGATTTATACACATGAAATCCTAAAACTACGCATATGTTACTACGCAGTAGCAATTCAGCAATGAGCATTTCAACTTACATTAAACTTTTTTTTATGCTGATGATGTTGTTCATTGAGGTTGAGCTGACGGTTTTGCAAAATTCTTTGCAAAAATTGAGCTTGATGTCTTCGCAAAATTCGTTCTGGAGAAATATTTACTTCAGCAAAAACAATTGCAGTCAGTTCTTTCATAAGACACCACAAACTTTTCTTTAACCACTGTTTCCCAATTATTTTTCATCGAATGAGGCCGACTTTTTTACTGGAATACATGTCCTAATATTACCTTATTACGAACAAAAAAAATCGTATAAGTCGGTTAAAAAACCGTTGGGAATTTTGATTAGTATAATGTGGGTAGCAGGGTCTGGTAGAAAACTTTACTGAATATACATATGTATTTTAAAACGATTTTTAATGTTATTATGGTCTAACATCACCTTGTAATGTTTTCATCTTTGAATCGAAGTCCTAATTCATTTCTTTAAAACATAGAGCTTCTAATCATCATATACGTGCAGAAAAATGTATGTTTCCATTTGTAATCGATAAAAAAATATAACAAAAATAAAATAAAATACATAGAAAATCCATCTCAAACCTTGCGGAATAACTTTTTTCTCCCACGACGAATATTTAGATCTTTAGATCTTCCAAATGACATATGAGTCATTTGTGTACATTCCGGGCCCAGATTTGCCCAATCTCCTTTGCTTGACTTCCCTGGGCATAGAGTATCATCATACCTATCACAAAGAAAGATCTCAGTCAATAAGTGTGGAAGTGCTAATAAGGACACAAGTTGAGATGCCGGCTCTGTCCCAGTGAGGACGTAATGCCAAGAAGAAAAATAATAAGAAGAAGAAGGAGTGTGGAGAACCTGTTAACATACTGCATATTCGAAAGTCATTCAAACCTACAATAATACTTCTCAGTTTACTATTCTTGAACATTATTTGGAATTACTTTTTTTAAGGTGAAGATGAATCGAAGCCAAACTTCAAATTTTCAAGAGCACAAATCTGGAGAACCGAACACCCGTTTGTGCTGAAAACTTAATCGATTGGTCATCACCAGCTAGTGGCCAATCGAATAATTCCATAGAAAGTCACCCCGAGCAGGAACGTATAACTCGCACCTATCTATGAATACCATGTTTTGGTATTATACCATAATTCGGTATTGTTCAGTAGTAAACACCTCAATTTGGTATTAATTACATGGCACGTAAATTGTCATGCTAATCACGTAAAACGACGTTCTGCTACAACCTTCATGACCCATACACAATTAAAAGTATATATTGCATATGTAAGATCAATCATGGAATACTGCAGCATTGTATGGTATCCTTTCTGAATCACAAACGAAGAAGGATTAGAATCTGTACACAAACAATTTTTAATATATGCTCTTCGTAAATTAGGTTGGACATCATTTCCACTTCCACCCTACAAAGCACGCTGCAAGTGAAATTGCAAACAAGAATGCTTGCTTTACATGATTCTACGCTGAACATTCTGTCAAAAATAATGCACATGGGTGGATCGACGGCTTGTCGTGTCATGTGCGTTATTTATGATTGAATTTTCAACGTGAAAATCATGTAAACCGAGCCGTTTTGCATGCAACATTCTTTGAGACAAGACGTTTCGCGTTCAATATGAAGGATTTTGGTAACAATGTTGGATATAATAGATGTGTTTATGGGTTTTATCATTGAATAATACATGAGAAATGGATTTACTTGACTGAGGCTAAAATTACGTTACATGTAAATCTAAGATTTTTTGGTGTGAAGGTATTGAAAATATTTGTTCAATACAATTAAAAATACCTTATTGAGCTATTCGAAAACAATTGAGTACTGCTTGAAGCATTGAGCTACTGTTAAAAAATAACTTTTACACGAAAATCCATATTATAATATTAAGGTACTATAATATCAAATCTAATTATCAGTTTGGTGCTTGTAGAATATGCGTAAGATATTATTTGAGATATTTACCTCTTATGCAGAGCTCATTCATACCTCATTCAGGTAGTAAGTATTGGAAATTATCTGGTATGGAATACCTTAGTTTGGTGGTTCAGTGGCAGTAGCAGTAGGTTTGAGAAATTCTAATGTAAGGAAAGTTTTAAATAAATCAAAGTTTGAGGTGAATGAACTGGCTAATCAAGTTTAAAGCCTCATAAATAAAAACAAAAAAAAATAAATCAAAGATGAAAATGAGCCTAACAAATTTCATCTCTACAAATATTGGTATTTCGCGGCACTTCGTTCCCGCGGTATTTCACGGAATCATCCGAAGTATCGCATACCCTCGTGCAGAGGCGGGAAGAAACCGTTGAACGGACGTGATTGCGTTTTCTGGAGAATTGGTTATGGGAAGAATTTTTAATAGCCTCAGCCCTCGGATGGGTGCTTTTCCGATCGAGGTTTCGGAAGATGTTCGAGACACTTTCACCTTAATGACACATTTCACAGGTGGAACATGTTTGACTTGTACGCTCCACGCCCTTTGATAACCTTTTTTTTTCCTGCGAAAAGTTGCCAATTCATGTTAGAAAGCGATGGCGGAACTTTTTTTTGCTGTTCCTGGAGAGGACGATTGTATTGAGGCCAACAGATGAAAAACCTGTAGGCGGAAGTTTATTTTCTCCCATGACGTATCTTGACAGCAGGAAATCGAAATATGGAAATACGCTTCAGAATGCCGGTCAGACTGAATGTTGTTCACAACAATAATAGACGAACTTCTTCATATGTGTGTGAGAGAGTGTGATAATGTGGAGGGTGGAAAGCAGATCTGTAGACTGCCTAGAAAATATGAAGGTTGATGCTGTTGAAGAAGCTGTCTTTTACTGAAAGGGTGTGAAAAAAACTTTAGCAAAATAAGCAAAGGTAAGGATGTTTAGAAGTAAGGACGTAATAATAAAACTTGGAACTTTGGAAATGAGGTGACCTACTGTTAGTAACCGGTTTCCTTTGTATTATTTTCTGAATCCATCAATTCAATATTTAAAAAAATATCTTTAGTATTCTACTAAACAGCTCGAAGATTTATTATAAAAATATCTTGTTAACAAGTGATGCAACAAAAAACATTTCAAAAGTTCCTAATTGACATAATGCAATTTCTGAGGAATGCTTTTTCAGTATATCAGAAAGTTTAGGGTTTCCATGTCATTTTCCTCAACTTAATTCCCTTCTACATATTGTTTTCGTGATTCTATCTTCACACATTTGTACTGAAGGCTATTCTAGTCATACGCTTCTTCATTGATTAGGGTTAGGAAAACTTTCGACGTTTGCGTAATAATCAATAGTTCCATAAAAACTGTTGTTGCAACAGTTGAAAAGAGACTCCACCACACCTACTTCAACACATTGGCTATAATTTTGCTGAACAAACTTGTGTTAAAATATTTTCCTCATTTTAAGTACCGTAATCCGGGGTAACATTGATCAGTTTTTGAGATATTTCCTAAATGTTTCATTTGAAAACATAAATGTCGCAAGTTTTTTATTTTTAAAACAAGTACTGGTACCCACCGCTCATGTCTATAAACTGTATTTTTGTTTTCAAAAGATTTAAGTATGTTTAAATAAATGTTTAAAGTGATTTTTTGATTTAGCTGATATGGGGTAACATTGATCACCCATATAAACAACGTTCAATTATATTGAAAATGTCATTAGTTGCTTAAATCATGCCCCTGAAGCCGAATATGAAAACCAAACTCTTACAAGTCATTTACTTTTTGAGTTATTTCAAAAATAAAAACACCTCTAGCCGCGGAATACGCCTAAAAGTAGGCAATTCCCTAAGGAAATTCTACATTCTTAACAGTAATTCGTAAATGTTGCCCAAATGAACATTCTTATGAATGTTTTGACAACGGAATCGATTTTGGCGATGTAATTTTTAGTAATAATCACATTTTCCTTGCTCATATCGCTTGCACAACTTATGTGAGACATGAATCTTTGGTAGTGTCATCCTTAACCATTGAAATCGTGGTGTCCGGCCATTTGGCCGAACGCCGTTTGGCCGAACGCCGTTTGGCCGAACGCCATTTGGCCGAATGCCGTTTGGCCAAAAGGGTCATTTGGCCGAATGCAGTTTGGCCGAATCATGAACAAAAAAATTGCTACAACGCTTATGTATAGGATTCATAAGTGTGACCTAATAACTGATAAGCTAATTAATTTGTTAATTTTTATTATGTAACGGGACGTCATGTTTGCCATGTTGAGCTCCAAGAGTATGATAACATCGAACCTTTAATTCAGGACGAAGCTGTGAACTCCATACTTCGCGTCAAGTCTCTGAGGTGATGATTGAATCGCCACTGGATTACTGGTTTCAAGTGTTTTTAATAATTTCATCAGAAATTTTTCCTTCTTTTAAACATAGGCTATTCTTTCGAGTTATACTGGTTCCATTACTATCGTTAATAATTTAGCTTATATTTTAATTGGGAATTTTTCCTTCTTTAAATCATCGGTAGTTTTTTGTAGTTGTACTGATGAAATAATCATATGCATTACACTTGCCTAAATTTTCATAAGAGATTGTTCCTTCTCTTGATCATAGGCTTTTCTTTCAAGTGCTTAAGGTTAGCTCAAGGCATAACTTAGGTGAGATGTCATTCTCCTCCAAGATTAAGATTACAATATGAGAACTGACCACTGCACCGTTGTTTGAGTATAGCAATTAACGGCTCAATGAACACTTACGTCAAAGAAGCACACTGTTTCTGCGTTTTGAAAAGAAGAAACCAAGACTTGCTGATGTCAGAACTATGACATATATTACTTAGTACGGTTCGAGAGATCGAAGCAAGCCAATCCAGCAGAAGAACTAATAAGTTTTAAACCGTTTTAGTTACTGTCAAAAGCTAACTATAGACGTGATGCCAAAACATCTGCTGGTGGCTATTAACAACTGCTTACATTTAGGATCTTTTAGCACTGACTGTTTCTTCAACTAACACTTAAAAGCTTATGTATATCAATGATGATTTATCTTTTTTGATGAAGAAGCTGAATAAGTTCATTGGAATTTATCATAAATCCATGCTAAGAGTAGTTCACTTTTGTTTTCAATTTCGGCCAAACGGCATTCGTCCAAATGGCGTTCGGCCAAATGACCCTTTCGGCCAAATGGCATTCGGCCAAATGACCCGGAACCGAAATCGTTGTTTCAAAAAGTTGTTAAATTTACGCATGAAGTAAATGCAATTTTCGAAAACATCTTAATTTTCATTAGCTTATAAATATAAGAAGGAGAAGCGCAATTCATGCTTTGGAAATATTTCATCAATAAATGATGATACGAACTTTTTACGAGATGGTTTATTCCGATCAATTTTACCCCGCTGATCAATGATACCCCGGATTACGGTAATAATAATTTCAAAATTGATTGTCTTAAACGACCTTTACCGGTGGATTAGAAGTTCTTAAATAGTGTGGGAAAAAAATGCTGACTGAAACACAAAATATCGATACTTTTGTGACAGGATTATAAATTACCATAATTTTTTGTTTGCTGAAAAAATAACATAAATCTTATTGAGAAATTTGCCCAAAATAGAAATCTCGGACATTAAGGTAAAATGAGAAATTTTGCTGACTTATTGCGCGCAAATGTAAGGTCTTTAATAGAATAACGCTGAACGAAAATTCTGTAAAAAATAAGTCTATGAGAAAGTTTCTATATGTGACCGAAACGTTGACATCCGTCCATTAAGATGCACAAGTTCGCTTATTTGACGTTTGAGCGGTGCCAAATTCACTGGTTTCCATGATCACATAAATAACACGGCACCGCTTAAACGTCAAAAAGTGAACTTGTGCATTGGTCCATACCAGTATATGGATCTTGTCAAGACTGAAAAGCAATCTTCAGTATATACCATAGCAGTCGGAATTATCATTTGATTTTATAGAACAGAGCGAAACGTTACAGCTTGACAGATTCTTTGAATGATCCCTGGTAAGATCTTTGCCAGAATCCTGATTTCCAGTTGAACAATTTTTAAGTCAACTTGATTTCAAACAATAGTTCAAATAATAGTTCGAAAACACTATTCATCTTCTTCTTGGCATTAACGTCCTCACTGGGACAGAGCCTGCTTCTCAGCTTAGTGTTCTTATGAGCACTTCCACAGTTTTTAACTGAGAACTACTCTAACCACTCGGCTAAAGAAGGCCCCTCGAAAGCACTATTAACGGTTTTTATTGCCATAACTCTAGTACAGTCCTACTAAATGTCTTAGCTTTGCATTGAGGCACATGTTTTCTACCAAAATTTAGTACTGCTAGTCATTTTCTACGGAAAATTCACACTCATTCACCCAAACTAACTGATTCTCAAAAACGATTCCCAAATCTGCCGGGCAACATATGTTTTATCATTTCATCGTTCAATGTTCTCCCGGCCGTGTGGCGTTTTTGTCAACTTTTCACGTATTGATTTTGTTCCCTCCTCGTTCCGATGGACCATAATATAAGCAAGCCAACTGCCGACGACCCATCAAAGAGCATCGCAATCCTAAATCCTACAACACGTGTAAAAGCGAATTGACGCCCATAGCGCAGAACTGATAACACACATTTCACTATGGGCGATCAGGTGGTCAAAAATCGGAAAAGTATATTTTTCTTCTAGATTCTTCTAGTTAATTATTGCGTAAAAAAATCTTATTTTGATGTATCACTAAAATATCAGAGCATGATCATTCAAAGTTTCGTTGATACAGTATGTTAGAGTTGAAGTTTCTACGATCATAATTAGTTGATTTTTTAAAGAGTTCGTCACTTATTCTTGAAAGCCAAGTTTTAGTACAACTTGAATTCGGTCTTTCAACGTCTTTTTGTTCCGACCGAATTCAACGCGAATACTATCCGTACAGTGCTGTTGTCCGGTATTCTTGCAAGAAGCCCTGCCCAGCTTAACCTTCCAGCTTTGGCCACCTTCTGATTATTGGTTTCGCCGTAGAGCTGGGCGAGCTCATGGTGTATCCTTCGCCGCCACACACCGTTCTCCTGCACGCCGCCGAAGATCGTCCTAAGCAACCGGTGTTCGAAAACCCCAAGATCTTGCAGGTTCTCCTCGAGCATATTTCACGTTTCATTCCTGTAGAGAACCATTGGTCAAATCAGCATTTTGTACATCGTGCGGAAGCAAATCTTTCTTGACCATAGATCTGATCCGTTGTCGATCAGCCGTCGATGAAAGTTGCTTGATAACTTCCCACAAACTCGTTTTCTATAGGTGATAGACGACGGAAGAGAATCTGGGATAGCACTTCATAGGCGGCTTTTAGGATAGTGATTGCACGATAATTTATACATTCCAGTTTGTCGTCCTTTTTGTAGATCGGGCACATAGCACCTTGCTTCCACTCCTCCGGTAGCTGTTTCCCAGATTCTGACTATCAGCCGATGCAGACAAGCGGCCAAGCTGCCTGGGACTATCTTTATGAATTCAGCTCCGATACATCATTGCCCACAGCCTTGTTGGTTTTGAGCTGTTGAATGGAATCCTTCCCCCATCGTGGGAGCTGGTTGGGTTCCACTGTCCGCTGTACTGACGTAACCATCGCCTTCGCTGTCCTGACCTACTGCACCTGTGTTCTCTGCGCCTTTTAGTTTTTTTTTTTTTTTTTTTTTTAATTTCTGTATTAGTATAATTGCAAACATTACATTCATTATTTCTTATATCTAGGTGTTCTGTGTTATTAGGCAACACTATCATCCTAATTTGGTAAAACAAATCTAAGATTTTATTAACATTTTGTTAACAACATATTACATTTCATTTGCCGTAGCAGTTCAGATTGCGCCTTTCAGGTGTTCATCCTTTCTGCTGCCTTCCCTTTCATCCTTTCTGTGTTCATCCTTTCTGCTTCCACCTTTCGATCACCCGCGTCCTTCCGTCAAGATACTTCCATCCTTATCCCGGCATATTTCAGCTCGCAGCACGAAGCCTTTGCGGGATGTGTTGAGCTTCTGATAGAACTTCCGTCTTTCTTGAGAACAGTACAGCAACTCTATCTCTTGGCATTGCATCTCTTCCAGGCGGCGCATCTTGTCCCGGAATAGGCGGTTTTACTGTTTTCGCTTCAGTCTGTATCGTTTCACGTTCTGGCGCCTACTATGCTGCAGCATTGCAGCCCGCGCTGCATTCTTCTCATCTAAAACCTCCTGTCACTGCTCGTCGAACCAATCGTTTCTTGAACTCAGTTCTACCTGAGAGAGACTCACGAAGAGGAAAAATATCAACGTCATATGCAGCCCAGATTTCGCTGCAAAATTATGGCTGCAAAAGTGAAAAGTATTGTATTCAAAATAAACTGTTATTAAAAACGTCTGTCGGCGGAGCAGTTTTTCCAATGTTGCTGATAAATCTAAACACCAGATTAGTTATTTAGAATGTCTGCTACGTTTGCTGGCACGAAATTTTACTCAAAAGGCTTTTTATGATTCGGTGTGATGCAAACGCAATCATTTTTTGCTGAGAGGTTCATGTGAGAGTTTGAACGGCTTGCGCATGATTGGTATACACAAAAAGTGGAATAAGAAATAACTCAACAATCACATAAAAAGAAGACAGTCTCGCGAGTCTCGTCTCAGAGCTCTACGTGTCAAACAATGCTTTCGGTAGCGTCGTCAATGGCTGCTTTGACTGTCGTCCAGCATTCCTTAAGAGGGGCCCTATCGAGCTCGCCATCATCCGGCAACGCTGCCTCGAGATACTGCACGTACGAATTAGCGACATCTGGTTGTTTCAGTCGCGCTAGATTGTATCGAGTCGGGCGTCGGTACCGCACATCGTTAATGACGGATAGTTTTGGGCGCAGTTCCACCATCATCAGGCAGTGGTCGGAGTCAATATTAGCGCTCCGATAGGTTCTGATGCTAACCGACGTCGGAGAAGTGCCATCCATCTATCAAAACTCGATTTGCGTTTCTGTCTGCTGAGATGATCTCCAGGTGCACCGATACGGGAGGCTGTGCTGGAAATTATTGCTACGAATAGCCATATTCTTGAAGGCAGCAAAATCCATCAGTCGAGAACGACTTCTCGTTCGTCATCCTAAATCTCTTATCTCTTCGCTAATTAGCGAAATGCTTCTTGTAAATTGGGATCATTTTCGTACTCTAAACCAGAGAATCATATATAACGTTGAACGCCTAGAGGTATGCAACGCCCTTTGTACTTAACGTATTTCATTTGTGTTCCGTACGGAACGAGCCGTAAACATGTGCGTCTTAAACTCACTCGAGTGCAGACCCTAACACAACCCACCCTACCGACGCTTCTGTGGTCGAGAGGTCTCACAGGGAGCGGATGAACAGTTTGAGTGACCGACTGATCGCTCGTGAGTTCCCTTCTACGAGTGAGTGACCGAGCTACGCGCATCGCGACTATTCCACGTGCTTCTAGAAGCTTCCACGTGTATCTAGAACACGTTGCGCGGTGCTATAAATACGCGATCCCTTTGCGTAGTCGAGTCAGTTATGTTTCAACCGCCGCGATCCAAGTGAAGTGAATATTAAAAGTGTAAAAAGTGAACAGCAGTGTAGTGTAAACAAAGTGTAATCACTAGCAGAATCAGTGGTGTTTATTCCCTTCATCCGAAAAATACAGTCCCCCCGACCCGACCGGAGTTGGTCACGATTAACGCGCCAACAATTTGATTTGTTCGAAATATTCTCTTTTATACAAAGATATCAGTACTTGTCTTAAAAAAAATATAGAAAAACTTCAAATAGGATGCAGAAAAATCAGATTTTCTTCCAATCAGCGGGGTACCTTTGACCGGGATGACCCTCCTCATGGAAAGTTTGAATTATAATTTTTTTGTTGAAACATTTGCAATGTATGACTAGTGCCTTTCATTCTTTTATTCATAGGCTCATAAAAAATAGGGTATCTGCGAATTTTAAGTTATGATCATGTCTAAAAGTTTCTACTTATCAAAACAAAGATTTGCATGACCAAGTGTGGCACTTGCATAGATTCATGTCTCACTTGAGTACTGTAAATGAAGTTATCAAGAAATACTGTTTTTACTAAAAATGGAAATGCTAGATACGTTTCCGATGTCACAGCTTCCATAAGCATGTTGAATTCAGCAAAATTAACGTATTACTGTTAAGATTACCGAATTTCCCTAAGAAATTGCGTACTTTCAGGCGTATTCTATTGTTATAGAGTTTTTAAATTCAAAATAACTTAAAAAGGAAGTTACTTGTAAGAATTTAGAATTCATATTCGGAGTCATGAGATAAGTTAGTAACGGTAATTCTAATATCAAGCATTGTTTCCATGGGTGATCAAAGTTACATCAAATCAGCTAGATAAAAAAATATCGCCGAACATTTTTTTTAACATGCTTAAATCTTTCTCAAAGCTAGAGGCAGTATAAAGTCACGAGCGATGGGTCCAAGTAATTGTTTGAAGAATATAAAACTTGCTACATATACATTTGCAAAAAAATCTCATGAAAATAAAAAATGTTACCCCGGATTACGGTACTGCGTTATAGTAATATGTGAAAAAATAAATTAAGGATCTTGATCAATTGAGTAGCACATATTTGCTTTGTTTTATTTGGAGCTTATTGATATTTTTTTTTTTCAATATTTTTACCAATTTTGGTTCCAAAACAGCTAAAGATTGTTTCATGGGATATTTGAATATTACAAAATAATGCATATCATCATTACTAGGTAAGTTCTAACATATATAATGTTTTTTTTCAACTTTAAACGCACAAGTAGTCTAATTCTTATTAGTAACAAAACTAATTATTTACCAATACTGCCCATAATCGCGTATTTGTAATACAGAGTACCCTAGCAATAGTCAATTCTATATTATGTCTTCAATCAATTTAATTGTGTGACGAATTTTTGCTGGATCCAATAAAATATCAGTTTTGAAGCTAATCATCGTATTTATTCTTATATAATGAATAAAATGTAAAAAATCACGCATTCAGTATTATAAGATTGTACCTGCATTGACCGATTTATTTTCAACAATTTTCTATCCAGCTAACTACTTGGCTGGGCTTGTGCTGTTAGCTACTATTTCAGAAACTTGAGTACAATGTATTCATCGTCCCTCATCATACTGCATTGAAAAATTTTAGGAAATCCGACTGATTTCCGTATACCAATTAAATGAGAAAATCAACCAAAAAAATAGATTATTGTAGTTACGCCTGTATGATACTAAATGCGAGAAATGAAGCATTTATTTATCAAATTTTTCACCGCCCTCAATTTGGCAGAAGTCGTTTCGCTTTGATGATGAATTTTAACTGATCTATTAATAAAGGTGGTTGCATAAAAATCTCTAATTTATTACAATTGTTATTTTTCATCTATCTGGCCACTGTTTCCTGAATGGATTTGAATTCAGAAAATAATGACGAAAATCCATTCCAAATTAAATTATTTTGTTGATCATATTCACTGAAATCTGTTTCTCAACCAAGAACAATTTAAAAAAGTGCCTATTATATAACAAAATTTCTGTTCAATATAGTATAAATTATTATTACTATTATTATTATAATTACAATATTATAAAAAATATGAACCCTAACTGAGTGTTGTTGGCTTTATCCGAGCAAGATTTTCAGCTACTTTTTATAAATTTTCAGCTGTAAACTGTTTAAGTCTTAACAACAGAAAAGTACTACAAATTAAATTAATGGGAATCAAAATTATGTCACTTAAACACAAAAAAATGCATGTTTAAACTATTTTCCAAAGGATTTTTTAGCGTTACGGTATATCAAACTATCATTCGTCAGATTATCCTTACATTTCATTGTTTAATATCAATTAATCTCTGTATTTGTGTAGGAATTTCTGGATTTAATGCTTCATTATAACCCCAGAAAAACAATTTTAAAATCTTGATATGCTACGTATTTTCCAAGGGGGGTATCATCATTTGTGATTAAATGCTACGAGGAAGGAGGGGGTGTAAAAAATCAGTGAAAAAATGCTACGTCAATTATGGACGGCCCCTAATTAAAAATTCGCTCGGTTACCGCAACGGGAAAGACGGACGATACTGAGAAACAACAAAAAAAATTAAATACGTCTTCATGCTCTTCTCAATTATTTTGTGAAACCGTTATTTCTGAATAAACTCTGTGCATTATATTATATGTTAAACAAGAAATAAAATGTTGATTTAATAAAACTTATTTTGTTTACATTTATCAGTTACGCAATTATTCTAGTACATTATTGAATTAATCATTCTCTATGCGGCCCACAGTTTTGACAAAATATTGTCCGCATTATGCTGCAACCCTACTATTACGGAATTATATTGTTCAACCCTTCTATTATGGAATGATAAGGTTTCATTGAGATAATCGAAAGTATTTATGATTTTATAATAATCCACAGTATTAACTCAAAATCGTCAAAAATGCGAATATGACAAATATGCAGTTGTCAGCAGTATGGGCTCTATTCAAAAACAATTTATCAATAAATTGTCTTATTTTTATACAAAACATAAATTTTAACGTCAAAAATACTTTTGACCGTCAGGCTACAAGGAAACACCCCATAGTGCATTTAGGGAAAGGCTGTTGCTGGGATATTGCCCTCCCCTTTGCGTTGAGTTGCGGCGGCACCGATCTAAGGACGACAAACTTTCGCTCCAATTGATCCGAAATCAATGGATGATGTAATGGTTGTTCAGTTCACACACGACCAGAGAATGGTGGGTCGGATTTTCGGCGGGATAAAAATAAGTACTTTACGGTGCCGATGCGATTCGATGCGATGGGGGAATGTGATTTGTCGGGTATTCGTGCCAGGCTCTGCCCAACGATACGCCGCCGATGGGTTGTAGAATCGTTCGATAGGCACTACTGCAGCAACGAGCTGGAAGGATAGAACTGGAAGCTGAATGCTAGTTGAATTATGGCCTGATGTGGGATTATCGAAAAGCCAAGGCAACTGGTTCTTCGGCGGTAGTTTTGGCATGTTTTGAGCATGCTGTAGAGCTGAATGGATAGGGCACTTGTTAAACCATTTAGGTTGTTTTATTTTCAAATGCTCTTTTGTATGCATGGATAAAATTATGATGGCTTAGGATTATTTTATAAATGAAATAAATTAACAAAACGATTTTGAACAATTGCCGTACAACTAAACATTACATATACTTTGCAACTAGATCAAATGGACAAATTGATGTCGAATTTGCGAAAAAGTTACACGTCTTCTCGGTGAGAATCGAACTCACGACTCCCTGTTCACTAGATAGGGCACGTTACTCTCATGGTGTAGGGGTGAACAGGGAGTAATGAGTTCGATTCTCACCGAAAAGATGTTTAACTTTTTTGCAAATTCAACATCAATTTGTCCTTTTAATCCAATTGCAAAGTATACGCAATGTTTAGTTTTTCGGTAGTTGTTAAACTTCCTCTCGGCTGGTTAGCCGTAAACCACGAATCATAATTAAAAAGTATGTATTTAAAGTTTGTTAAATGTGTAAGCAATATTATTAGAAAAATCAGTATGAAACAACCTGTTGATGCTAAGCCTACATGCAAACTTTTATGGGCCTCGTGGCCGTGCGTATAGTGTTACCATGCATTTAGCCTCATCGATTCAAAGAGTGTGGGTTCGATTTCCGCTTCAGTCCGGAAGACTTTTCATCAGAAAAGTATTTCGACTGTGTTAAGACGAACAACGCTCATTCGCTACATGTAACATAAGTATTGCTAATCTGTTTGTAGGAGATGAAATCGTATGTAACAGTTATGAATTTCACCCAAATGTATGTTACTTGATGACGTGATTTCATACTTATGATAGTTAGTGTAAATCATCTAGTTCTGACAGAGAAGTTCAATTACATGGCAAATGTAATGACGCTTTAGTCACTGTGCTCGATGTATCGTCATCATTATCATTGGATTGAGCGTAGGTAAATGAAATCTGTGCGAGACGTCCCTCATGCATCGACCTAAGGCATCTTCCTGTTCTGATGCGACAGCGTTTACATGCATGTCTGCTCTAATATTGTTATTGTTATTCATTGAACTTCATCAGAGATCATCGTTTCATCTTGAGGAAAACACATTGCTTTTCTACTAGTAGCCCTTTGGCCTAATGCGAGTTCCAGTACATGAGTGTTGTGATGTCATTTAAATATGTAATTCACGTTGGGGCCTAGCTGAATCAGCCATTTGATGAGGATTTATCTTACAATCAAAAAACGACCAATAAGATTGTTGATGAACTGTGACGAACTAAAATTGAGTAACATAGAACACCCAGTGTTGAAACATTAGAGGAAATGTCGAATGAAATTATCAAAAATTTTAGTTTATTTTTTCTTATGAGCAGGTGAATTTATGTCACCATTAAAATTTTTGAATTGCAACTGCAAATGGAAGCACCCAGACAACCATAAATCGCATGAAAGTTCACGTTACAACTCGTTTATTCATACTAATTACAAACCCGCAAAACACCGTGGATAAACTCGTCAGATTGATGAGTTTCCTCGCATAAAACACTTCTTTTCTGAGTTCATTTGTACATTTTGTTTCGTCTCGTACACTAGTACAAAGTAAGTCGAATCAATCCGTAGCAGCTGTCAAATCAACATTTGTTATCATAAGTTAAGTCGCATAAGATCACAGGTTAGTTCGGTAGAATATTTATACACTCGCATTGTATGTTATTGTTCATCACCCAATATACGCACGCATATCGCCTCCACTTTTGTACGTAGAAGGCCTTTTCGCGACATCTTATAAGTGAAATTTTGCACATATAAAACCTCCAGGTGATTTCGTTATACGTACATTTTGGTTGTCTGGGCAGTATATTTTTAACTAAATGTTAATGATAGTTTGATAGTGTTTGACCATATTAGCCTGATAATTAATGTTATGTTTGAACTGATACTTACAAATCGAGAAAAAAAATTTGGCACCTTGATTGTTTATTTTTGTGCATATCGAAACGGTTCCAACTACCTACTTTCTTTCCTAAGAAGATACCCATTCATCGTATGCCTTGCTATCAATCATTTTCACACCCTCATATCATTCCCACAACAAATGCCTAGTTCCTAACGAGCGATCCATTAAACACTTTTAAAGATTTCAGTGAGCCGATTTGATTTTACTGGCAGAATAATTATTGCATCATAAAATTGATTTAATAACCACACTTTCATGGTGATGCTCTGAACGGGGAGGGATGGTGCTGAAGCTTCCGGAGCCGAGTGCACTACGCTGCTTGGAGATTTGATACCTACTCCCGGTGACTACTAATGTTGTTTGTGTTTGCCTGGCAGCAGGGCAGGGAAGAAGCCGAACCCCGCACAGTAAAATTAATGGCAGTTTTCATTGATTTAATTTATGCTGATGAGTGATGCGGGAGAGCCCCAATCGACAATCGCATTCTCACCCATACACATACACACTCGATGAGGCCGCCCACCCACTATGGGCGGTTCGGTGGCCAAAATCGAGAAAATTACTTGTTTTTATAGGGACTGTTCATTTTATAAAGTGGACACCTTATTTATGCTATATCTTTTTTATTTATTGATGAAATCGTAATCGGTTTTCTGTGTATCGTTAAACTATTATTCTACAATTTTATGAAAATACAGAAACTTACAAAATGCTTTTGGTTGAAGAACTAAATAGTTTTTGCAAAACCTCCTAAGAAAAACTGTTCGTCAAGTTAAAGCATTATTTTTCGCATGAAAAAAATCCTAAATTTAATGAACAAATTGTATGTTAGTATCTTTTACTATTTAACTAAAGGTAGAGCTTTAAAAACATCAATAATATTCCATCAGTCTCTGACGTTGTGTCACTTTAGTGATCTATTCCTTATGGTCAAATTTGCTGATACACCATCTTTTTACTCCCAGCAAAAAAGTAAAGTAATAAGCGTGTTCAAAACTGGTTTAGATTACTAAAGAAACTATATATGATAAAATAGAGCGAAATCTTGAATTTTAACCGCATTCTTAGTTACCAAATTTACTCTTTATGGTCGTTTTATTGAAAAATCCCATACTTTTAAAATTATATACGCATGTTTATCGATCTAGAGCAAATTGTAAACGTTTTTCTCAAAATTTTTTGGTAGGTAGTCTCAGAATAACACATTCTGAAAATAATACATCTATATAAATAAAAATGGAATGATGTTTGTATGTCACGAAATGGCTTACGAACGGGTCAACGAATTTAAATGATTCCTTCTTAGTTTTGTTTGTCAAGGGTTCCGACGTGTTCGTGTGTATAAAAATCCCAGGGTATTCACCGGGAAAGTTGAAAAAACAAGCGCGAACGAAACTGTCATTTTATATGGGACGGTCAAAAGCGTTCTTCAACAGCCTACTTGATGGCAAGACGAAATTTGCCGGGACCACTAGTGCAAAATAAATTTGATTAAATTCAAGCAGTGTTCCCAATCTTGATGATTGTCATTGTGCTTTGAGTGGTCTTCTGAAAATAAAGCATTTGTTTTTCTATTGTGCTTAAAATATGAGGTGGGGACTATTTCAGCAGCTCTATGAAGGCGTAAGTTATTTTTAATATTAATACTATATTATTACTTCCGTCTGGACGTACTTTAAACTTTAAAACTCTACTCATATTAGTTCCATTTAAATTTAAAAAATTTTTCTTTAAAAAAAATGATAAAAAATGATTTTATGATATCTGCAAAATTGCTTCTCCAAAAATAACTTGATATTTTTTAGCAAGCTTCTAATTGATGATGCTTTCTAAGTACAAGCATTTTTTGAAAATAAAAAATATAAATTGTAGAATTTTCCAGCCGATTTTTAATTATCCTTGATTTTGATAACCACCAAAAATCGACCGTTCTAAACGTTGTGCCTTATTAGTGTGAAATCATATTATTTTGGTAACTTTTTTATTACCACATCATTGTACAATATTAGTCGAACGATGTACAGAAAATCGATTTCGATTTCATTGATAAATTACAAAGATATTCCATGTCCAAAGTGTCCACTTTATAAAATGAACAGTCCTTAGGTGTTTCTTGTTCATGATGCGATCGTAAACACTTCTATAAATATATTCCTGGAATATTAGAGCAAGCCCTTATGTAGTTTCAATGTTACAGTATGTCATAGTTAGAGGTTTTAAGAAAAATAAAGAGTTCAGTGAAAACTAAATAATCGCTGTGAAATGGTAGGCCGACTACTAGGAAGAAGCGTCCAACATAGCTCTGGTCCTCACAAGTCCCTACCTCACACTTCCACGGGTCAAACGATGACAAAGACCGCTAGCTAAGGGTACTTAGCTGGTAGTACAGCCCAGGCACAGTGTAGTCCTTCTGACATCAGCAAGAGTGAGGAGGTGCGGTTCGAACAGCATCTGTTCTGGCATCCAGCGGTTAAATATGAAATGCTGTATCACGGCAGCTACACCTATGGTAACAGCCCCACCATCGTGATGTAGGTTTCGTGACCCTAGTAAGGTAGCATATCGAATTTCTTACCTGAAAGAGGAAAAGAAAAATGGAAATAGAAGAAATAATGAACGATACTTTCGGCAATAAGGACTATGATTGGAAATTCGGAACCTGAAATGTCAGGATGTTAAATGAGCTTGGACGCACGGGCTTTTTGGCTCGTGTATTGCAAAAGGTAGGAGTGAGTCTGGCTGCTATTCAAGAAGTAAGGACGAATTCCATCCAGAATGAGTCGAAAAATATAAAAATCGTGTCGATAGTCTCGAATTGGATTACATATTGCACATGTTTTGGTATGATATAATAAGTGTTTTCCATTGAACAATTGATCATTTTGACTCAAGAATAACTTTTGAAAATGGCCTATGAATTTTTGTGTGAAATTTATTTGAATAATTCTAACTCCGAAACTGTTGATTTAAGAGAAAAATGTTCTATGAAGAAGTTGTAGTAAACCGTTTGAACTATAAGAAAAAAAATTACACTGAAAAAATATTTTATTTATTTTCATAAAAAATCAAAAATAAAACTTAAATTTTAAATTCCACAAACCCCCATTTCCAATATTTTTCAAATTTTCACCATAGAATCTTGATACTGAACAAATGTTTGGGACAAAGATCAATGATGGAATAACTTTTGGCCTATTTTCAAAATTTTGATGAGCATGATTTGGGAAAGAGAAAACATAAGAATTTCATTTATAAAAATAAAATTATTTGGCGGCCATATTGGATTTGATAGGTAAAACTGAATTTTCATGGTGGTCGCAACTACCGATTTTAAAAGTGTTGTTCGAAGTTTGTCTTGAAAATGTGTTTTTTTTTTTAACTAAACATCAAATTTGTATCACAAGACTCAACAATATAACATGAGAAGGCAACAATATTTCTGGCCACCAGACTATATGCAAACTGCCCGTAGTGTCCCACCAGCGCCTGTTAACTAAGAGCGCACGTTCAACGAAATGATTTTTCGGGCAAAATCTGATTGTGTCGGTTTTAATGGGATGTCATGGAGCTATCTCAGTGTGGAGACACGACCCGGAAGGCAACACGGGCGGCATGCATATTGTTCCGAGGCACACACGCAGCATAAATCAGGAGTTTGCTTTTCCACCTTGAATTTTTAATGGTGCCTCCATGCGTGTAATTCACGATGATATGTACATATTCCACTCCATTTAGCATTAATGTGCCTCCTCCCGTGGGATGGATCCTAGGCACCGTTTCACCGTTTGCCTTTATGGCCACATATATTCATGACCTGGGAGCCAACCTGCGAAGTTGCGGGGATCCTGTAAAAGATCAAGCCAAGAACCTAAACGGTATCTCAGCAGGGAACGCTCTCGCAAACAGCAGGACGAGAAGAAGAATGCAGTCGTTGGTAAACCGGAAAAGAAAACACATGTGGGTTTCCAACGGGATAGCATAAGGAATCAAGTGGAGGTGGAAGGTAGGTAACGCAAATACCATCCGATGGCTTCGGTCTCGTACAATGGAAACAGAAGTAATTTCGCCAAATTCAAATCGACAATTTTCCACAAAACCCCGTCGTTTGCCGTTTCTGCCGCAATTCAACCCGAAAACGGCAAACGAATTTCGTCTGATGCCTTATCAAATGAAGCTGCTTCGGTTACAAAGGAAAAACTCATTCCCCATTCCGCGGGTCGGTCGGCTTTAACGGCGTCATCCGTTTCATTGATTGGAGGTATATACTTTTAGATTTTGCGGGGACAATTTTGCATAGTATCTATTGCTGAACCCCGGTTAGAGATTTAAACATATTTTTCGATTGCGAAACAATAAGAAACTGTCATTTATTGGGCATAGAGTGTCCATTTTTCAGCCATTAAGCTTGTCCCGGGAAATCCAGGGATCCCGAGATTTATCTGAATTTTACAAAACTATTTTAATGCAAGTAAAATTAACAATTAAATGTTTTAATAATGAAATATAATGAGGCAGAATCTTTTCCAGATTTAAAGTTAATAATAAATAACATATTTCATATTTTTATATGACTTTTCGGCTGAAGTAGCTTAAATAATCAAAGCTTATTGTTGCGTCCACCGCAATAAAATGCGCGACAAAACCCCAAAACAAAATTTGTCCGATCTCATTCAACATTTGCACTCATTCTCTTCCTAAATGTATTCCCCAGCATCTCATCCGATCGTAGGATCGCACCCCGATCGGTATATCTCACTCAATCAGTAATTAGTTATTATCGCACTTACACGCCGTTGTAAAAGAGGTGACGAAGTGAAGTTCAGTTTTCACCCGACCGAAAAAACCCACAATGCAGTGACTCTCCCCCGTGAACCAGTGACCTATCGCGGATTGTTCCACTCCGCCGTTGTATGCGTAGAGGCCATCGAAGAGGATTCCCTTGCGTGGACACTTAGGGGTGGTCCATTAATTACGTAAGGGTTATTGGGGGGAGGGGGGGTTTGAGATTTCTTACGCGCCATACAATTTATTTTTAATTTTCATACAAAAAATCTTATGATGGGGGGAGGGGGGGTTGAAAAATCCCGAAAATTGTCTTACGTAATTAATGGACAGCCCCTTATCTTGATTAGCTACGAGTTTGCTGTTTGTTTATTCAAATTGTCTATAATATTAAACTTTGTTAAATGGTTAAGTCATAATCCTTTGGTTATCCGATTTTGTCAACCCCTTTTTGCGAAGAACTTTTTATTCTCACGGTTATTAATTTTTCTCCAAATCTTATTCAACTCAGTTTAAGTTATTATGAATCCAGTTTGCGCTCAACTTCCGAACCGATCGGACGCTTTCGAGTTTATCTGTCGTCTGCGGAAGCCAATCGCTGGCGTTCACTTCGATTTTTTTCTTTCTCGTATTTTTCGTGGGTAAAATACGTTTTCGAGTTTCGTGTCGGGTTTCGATCGCGGTCGAGTGCAGATGGCTGCGATAAAACTACGCTAAAACACGTTTCGCATCGATTATGCGAATGTGCCGAAAAAGCCATCGTCCGAAGAGTTGCACCAATTTGTTGGTGTAACGCTGGGGATGAAACGCGAGGAAGTGTTGCGAATCCAATATAGTCGCAATCTTGGTATCGCATTCGTCAAGACCACCGCCCCTGAAGTGGCACATAAAATCGTCGAGGAAAACGACGACAAACACGAGCTGACAGTGGATGGGAAGAAATACAAGCCTCACTTGGAGATGGAAGACGGGGCAGTGGAAGTGAAGCTGTTCAACCTCTCGGAGGACGTTACGAACGCTAAGATCGCTTATTTTCTTAGTGTGTATGGAGATGTTCTCTCCATGCGAGAAGAGCTATGGGATGAGAAGCATCTCTTCGCCGGGCTGCCAACCGGTGTCCGTGTTGTTCGGATGGTAGTCAAAAAGAACATTGCCTCGTATGTCACAATTGACTCAGAAATGACCCATGTGGCTTACTACGGACAGCAACAGACGTGCCGCTATTGCTGTGAATCTGTACATAACGGAGTCTCGTGTGTGCAGAATAAAAAGTTGCTAGTGCAAAAACTCGCAGCGAACAGCTTCTCGTATGCAGAGGTTACCAAAAACCCGCAACCAGCTCGCATAAAGCCCAACACAGCTATGCTAACAGCTCCAAAGCCCTTGCCACCGAAATCAAACGCGCAAGCACAACAACCACGCCGTCGGGCGTCGGCACACGGTTCAACGCTCCCGTCGGCTGACGATTCAATGCCCCCACCGGCTAAGGTCGGTGCCCCATCGACGAGTGTACAGCATGGAGAAAACGACAACAAGCCATGGGTCAGAGTAACACGTAGGTCAGGAATGCAGAAGAAATCCGATGGCAATGAAACCGACTCGTCCACATCAAGCAAGCGATCGCACAAGCAAATAAAAAAAATGCGTTGTGACGACGAAAACTCTCTCGACCTTCTTCCTTAAGTCACCATCTTCACCAGCTACAACATCGCAACCGTTAACGTGAATACCATCACGAACCCGACGAAGCTCGACGCACTCAGAACCTTCATCCGAACGATGGACCTGGACATCGTATTCCTCCAAGAAGTTGAAAACGATCAACTTTCGCTGCCAGGTTTTAACGTCATTGCCAACGTTGACCACACGAGGAGGGGAACCGCTATTGCGTTAAAAGACCACATTCAGTTTTCACATGCCGAGAGAAGTTTGGATGGTCGGCTCGGCCACTCTCTGTTGTGTTTACGCCCCGTCAGGTACGGTATATCGCACCCAACGAGAGAATTTTTTCAACACCACACTTGCGTTTTATCTCCGTCACCCAACTGAACACGTTATCTTGGCAGGAGATTTTAACTGTGTGTTGCGGCAATGTGATGCGACGGGATACAATATGAGTCCTTCCCTCCAAGCCGCTATACAACAGCTAAGGCTTCATGATGTGTGGCTGAAACTCCGTTCACGAGAAGCTGGCCATACATACATCACTGGCAACTCATCGTCCCGACTAGATCGCATCTATGTCTCTGGAGGATTGTGTGAACAACTGCGGAGTATCGGTACACACGTGTGCTCTTTTACCGACCACATAGCTGTGACGTCCCGATTATGTTTACCCGATCTTGGCCATGCCCCAGGTCGCGGGTTTTGGTCACTTCGTCCACATCTCCTGACCGAAGATGCATTAGCAGACCTTCAGATTCGGTGGCAATATTGGACCCGCCAGAAACGCTATTACCGTAGTTGGATGGATTGGTGGCTGGAGTTTGGTAAGCGAAAAGTAGCCAGTTTTTTCCGCTGGCAATCGAAACAAAAATATGATGAATTCCATCACGCGCAGCAAGTTCTGTACGTCCAATTGTGCCGAGCCTACGACGCTTTCTATCAGAACCCAGCAATGCTCACTTTACAGCGAAATTTCACCCGAGTATTCGTTCACATAAATGAGCGAATCGTAGCGGGAGAGCCGTTATCAATCTTTCAACTAGGCGACCGTAGAAGAAAACGTACAACTAGGGGGACGGACCTGGTGTAGTGGTTAGAACACTCGCCTCTCACGCCGAGGACCTGGGATCGAATCCCATCCCCGGCATAGTCACTTATGACGTAAAAAGTTATAGTGACGACTTCCTTCGGAAGGGAAGTAAAGCCGTTGGTCCCGAGATGAACTAGCCCAGGGCTAAAAATCTCGTTAATAAAGTCAAACCAACCAACCAACGTACAACTATAACTCGGCTAGACGGAGAGCAGGGAGAAACCATCAACAACTCTCAAGCCATCCAGGATCACATGGTGCAATACTTTTCCGAACTGTAGGGTAACCAATATATTTTGGACCCCCTGGGCCATTTTCCTGCGAATTTCCCAGTTTAAATCGAAAGACCAACTCAATTCGAATGCCATTTGGAAAGATAGGACTATTCCGCACTTGTATCAACCGTTTGTACATAGAAAATGTGTTTATTTTATCTCAAATTAATTTAATTTATTCGGTTCATCCATTCAACCGTTACAACACGTTACACCCAGAAAATGAAGCCGTTAGAAATTTTTCAAATGTAAACAAAAACTTTTTCCAAATTTCTGAACTGAAAGCGTAGAATTTCTTCGGTTTCCCATTGTCAATCGATTGATTAGACTATGGGCAAGCATATTATACAACCAGTGTCATAGACTTTGTCGCCAAACGATAAAAAATGCCGGGGGTCCAAAATATATACTTTGAGGGTCCAATGTTTTTCTCTACATTTTGACATGTTCTTTGGTTTGGTTACGCTGTGCAATTAATTAATTGACACAAATAACTAAAATCACTTCCTTAGGGGGTTTAAAATACGACCGTTACCCTATTCGGAACCAAATAGAGAAATTGAGCACCCAGCTGGGGATTTCCAGTGCGACCGGATTATCCCAGAAAACGATGCAGCCAACGCGGCGAGTATGGAAGCGATTACCACGGCAGACATCTGGAGTGCAATTAAGACGAGTGCGTCGAACAAGTCTACAAGGCCAGACGGAATACCAAAAGAATTTTATCTCCGGGCGTTTGATATCATCCACCGCGAACTGAACTTAGTTCTAAATGAGGCATTGGAATCAAATTTTCCTGCTAAATTCGTTGACGGAGTCATAGTGCTGGTCAAAAAACGGGGAGCTGGCAACACAGTTGGCTCATTGCGACCAATATCTCTCCTAAATTTTGATTACAAGTTGCTCCCCTCGCATACTAAAGGCACAACACCGCATTCTCAGCAACGCCCAGAAATGCTCGAACGACGGCAGAAACATTTTTCAAGCCACGTTGGCCCTGAAGGATCGGATTGCTCAGCTGATGGCTCGGAAGCAGAATGGTAAGCTCGTGAGTTACGACTTCGACCATGCTTTCGATCGGGTGAGGCACTCCTTCCTCTACCAAAATATGCGCTCTCTCGGATTTAACCAACAACTCGTCGATCTGTTATCACGAATCTCGACGCTTTCTGCATCACGCCTTTTGGTAAATGGTCATCTCACCGCTCCGTTCCCCATCCAGCGTTCGGTTCGACAGGGCGATCCGATATCAATGGGGCTCTGCACAAAAATCGCCCTCTCCCTTTCACTCTGATATGAAATTAGTAAACAACAAGGCCAGTAAACGTCAAAATCCCATGCAAAATCAAAACAGTGCGGAGCCCCATGCATTTTTTTTTTTTTAAGGTGGAGCAGGGAAAAACCCATTGGAGGTGAACTTTTTTAAAGCTGCTTCCTCCAACAGGCACAAAACCTCCTCGTCTTTTCATTTATTGAGAACAATTCAAGTATATATAGCTCATTTGGAACACATTCCAGTGAGCAATGAGCTCTTTGAAGGAAGTGTTTTAGTAGTTTTCTGACAATTACTCTACATTAATCACAATATGGTTCACGTGTTTTAAATGCTTGGTAGAATGACGATGATGATAGGCGATACGTAACTCGAAATCGACGTTGAATGCAGGAAAGCAAAGGGCGGCAAGTGGTGACGATTGTTGGTTGGCGGTTTGTGGTGAGCGGTTGACGTTGGGTGGTGGGCGGTGGGTGGTTGGCAGTTGGCGATGGGTGGTTGGTGGATGGCGGTCGGCGGAGCATTTCGTGGCGGTGGCATGCGGGAAAGGAGGAAAAAAAAAAGAAGCAAAGAGCGATTCAGTAAAGACTAGCGTTGCTGGATTTTACTCTTGAGGTATTGTTTGACAGATCTTTTGAACTCAGCAAGAGATCTAGAAGTTTTACAGGTCGTTGGAAGCTGGTTGAACAATTTACTTCCAATAAAAGAGAATTTTTTCCGACCAAAGTCAGTGCTGGGCCGCGGGAGTATGAAATTTCCCGCCTGACGCGAGGCTCGATCTTGTCGATTGACGGTTAAGACTGTGTTGTGATGCAGAGTAGGATCCGTGATGATTTTCCTGATTTGGACTACTATTTGAAGTTCATGCAGAGCGTAAATCGGAAGAATTGATTTATCGACAACTGAATACAGAAGATTTGTTGGAAACAGGAACGGTTTGTTGTAAACTATTTTCAGGCATCGATTCTGCAATACTTGCAACTCATTTAAGAGTGACTTGCTGGCTAGCCCCCAATTGGCGATAAGATATTGCAGCCGGGAATGTACTAACGAGAAGTATATCTTCTGCATGCAAGAGAATGGCATAAATGGTGAAACTCTCCGAAGCAATCCGCAAAGCGAGCTTAACGTTTTTTTGAGTGACTTGATGTGGGCTGACCAACTCATTGTTTCATCGATGGTTAATCCTAAGAAACAGTACTCGGATGCTTTTTCGAGAGTGTATCCTCGGATAATAACAGGATCATGACTGGAAATGCGCCGACGTTTAGAGTGAATCACCATATACTTAGTCTTATTCAGATTCAACGAAAGCATATTTTCACTGAAGTACTCCATTAGTAGCTCTATATCCTCTTTAATGTACCTCAGTATGCTGGCACAATCGTTCCCGTTGTATGATAATGACGTATCATCAGCAAAAAGACGAAGCTTACCATGGAGATTTAGTCTACACAAGTCGTTGATGTACAGCAGAAAAAGTACAGGACCAAGGTTACTACCTTGTGGTACTCCAATTGTTATGGGTAATGGAGGACTCTCACAGTCATCCATATAGACATATTGAGTCCGTCCCGCAAGATAACTCTCCAACAACAGCTTGGGCGTTTCTCTGATTCCGTGACACTCGAGCTTTTCAATCAGAAGATTGTGATCTACAGTATCAAAAGCTTTCTTGAGATCGATGAATAAAGCTCCAGCGAGCTTCCGGTTGTCCAGAGAATCATAGAGATCTTCAACAAGGTCGCAAGTAGCAGCAAGTGTACTCGAACCTCTTCTAAAACCGTATTAGCGACTGTACATGAGGTCGAATCGTGACAAGTACTCAACAAGTCTTGCGACAAGAAGTTTTTCCAAGATTTTGTCAATTACAGACAAAGTTGATATCGGTCTATAGTTGTTCAGTTCTGTCGGATCACCAGATTTAAGAACCGGAATGACTCGTGCCTGCTTCAGGCAGCTAGGATATTGTCCAGTCTGGATAATTTCGTTAAATACATGATGCAGAAGTTCGGCGAAAAAGTCATGGTGAACCTTTACGAATGTAGTGGATATTTTATCGTGTCCTGCAGATTTTTTAATATCCAAACCGTTAATCAGCAAAATAATCTCATTAGGCGTTGAAGGTCGTAGGTACATAGAAGACGAGGCAGTTTGTATCGTATCGAACCGATGGATATTTCGGTTGCTCGGAATAGTAGACGCCAATTGATTGCCAATATTGCAAAAATATTCGTTGAAAGCGGTGCACATTTGTAACGGGTCAGTGATGGTTTGATCATTTTTTCGGATTTTCCTTACCGAATTTTTTGAAGCAGATCTTCCCGAGACATCTTTTATCAATTTCCACGTTTTTCTCTGCTGATTCCTGTTTATAATACGCAGATAATATTCACGTTTGCATTGTGCCTTTTTCGATTGTAACATCTTAGAAACGTGAGTCAATAATGTAGAAGCTCTCTCATCGGTGGGGTTCGCACGGGATATTTTCAATTGTTTATCTTTTACTTTAATTAGTCTCCAGAGTTCAAGAGTCATCCAGGGACAGTTGTTTTTAACTTTAGCTTGGCATGTCACTGTTCTAGTACATTCTTTGAAATGTGATTTATAACGTTCAATCACATATTCCAGAGTTTCATTGGCAGTCATTGTAAGCGGTAAATTAATCATTGATTGGCGAAACAAATCGTTCAATCGATTATGGTCTGTAATCTGCTTTGACAGAGTTTTTTTGGTGGTGTGGCATGACATATCAATGGATGAAACAACAAAAGAATGATCACTCAAATCAGTACAAATAGTATCATTCACTACTTTTTCGGCTAATGTATCTGTACATATGACATGATCAAGTACATTATTACTGGCGGGTCTAGTAGTATTGGTGTTCGTTACTACTAGATTGTACGAAGCAAGAAGACGTATGTATTCCCCAACGATATTGTTGCTAGTCATATTCGTAGGAATGTTTGTATCACCGACAAGGATGCATTTCTGCCCATTTCTTACTGCAGAGATAATGTTCTCCAATTCCGAGAAGAATCGACGAACCTCAAATCCAGGAGGTCGATAAACAGCATGTAAATCAACTGGACTGCTCAACGATTTAAACTGACAATGTATGTGATGAAATCCGTCTATTGTTCTATTCGCAAGAACTTCTACATGCAGATCAGCGCGAGTAAATACAGCCAACCCTCCATGAGACTCATTTCTGCACGAGTAGCCTTCAATTTGGTATAAATGAGTACGATCAGGTTTAATCCATGTCTCACAGATTACAACCACATCAAACCGCTCTCGACTTCTCTCAAGAAGCTCTTTAATACAATCAAATTTGGATAATACATTGATACCTCGTGCGTTTATTTGCAGAATCTTACAGTTGAGATGAGCAAGTATACTTTTATTTGCAATCCAATCATCTACACAATCATAAGCTCTATTACAATACATGATAAATTAAAATACTAATTAAAGCGTGGAAACAGAGACAGATCTACAATCGTCGCTTCGGGTTCGGTTGTTGTTCATCCGGTGACGACGAGTTAGAGGCATATAGTCGTTTATTGCTCAATCTCTTCAGCGTTTCCAAGTCCTTCATGCTGCGAATAACCTTGACAGTCGAAGACTCGGAGTGCTTGACTAAAGCTACACCATTACGTCCGGGCCAGACAAATTTGAAGCCTAGTTGGTCTTGTGCATCCTTCGTTTCGTTCAGCAGCTGGAGTCCGTATGGAGTTAGCTCGTCCCGTATTATTACTTTTCGATTAGGTTCAGCAGTTGAAGGGTTGACATCCGACAGACGCAGCGATCCGTGATTTTTTTTCTTCGAAAGGAGTTCCTCTTTATGGCATACCGTCTTGAAGCATACTTTGATAGGGGCGGGTCTTGCACTGGAAGGCCTGGCATCTCGATTTGCATTCTTCGGCAGCAAGCGTTTGACATCAAGAATTGCGTCGTCAGGCAATTGACACCCCACCGCAGCTGCTACTTTACGCACAATTTCATTAGGATTCTCGTTGTCGACTGCTGGTATTCCAATAAATACGGCGTTTTGTGACACAGTAGAACGATTTATACGGTCCAGATCAAGTTCCAACCTATCAACACGATCACACACAGATTGCTGTTGAAAAGTGAGATTTTCGACATCTGTTTTCAGAGCTTTGTGATCAGATTTCGTTGATTGAATCTCGCCAAGCAGAGTGTCCAATTTCTCTGAAAGAAAAGATTGGAACTTCTCCATGTCTCCTACCGTGTTTTTGACTGCATGCATTTCGGCTCGTGTCTCTCGTACCTCCTTTAATACTAATTGTATGTCTCGGTGCATCTGGGAATCAGCTTCAACGGTCGATTTCGTTTGTTGATGCAGCTCACTACATTGCAGGGAGCAGAAATAAGGTTGACTCCGTAGTTTCCGAACAGCGCTTCCGAAGACATTCTTACAATCATAGTGCTCGCATTTGTGGCAGTACCCACATTCGATCACCTTCTTAACATCCTTTTCCTCCTTGCGGCACGTAACACAAATTATGCAATCCTCGAACATGTTGACGACGAGCTCCGTAACCCACTTATATTCACGAGCACTCTTGATAATTTGTGTACTACCGAAACGGATCGTGAAACACCAGCAGAATGAAAGTACCCGGATTACGTCATGAAATATTTCAATGTACACATTAGATACAGTGACAATGCCAGAACAATGACTGCATAAATACTGATTAGAATTTACCGCTGAACAGACCATATAACATGATATTATACATTTTTCCTCGCTGCGATCATCCAGATAATACCACATCCAAGTTACTATGCCATCATCTCGCCTTTCTCGTACAATTATCGTTGTTAGGTTGTTTATTTCCGAGGAAATTAACAATTTTATATTCCTTAGAAACAAGAGGGATATTAGGCTGGCAGTGCTGCCAGAAAAACTTCTTGTATTGTACCTTTGTAACTTGTTTGTATTGTACCTACATCCACTAGTGGTCGCCTTGGAGGGTGTATGCGGGAATGATTTAGTTGTGGCATATGCTGATGACATCAGTGTTATCGTCACATCAGCGCACAAGATTCATGAGATGCGTGAGGTTTTCGATCGCTTTGGGAGAATATCTGGAGCAATCCTCAACCTTCGAAAAACCACATCCATTGACGTTGGTTTTCTTAATGGAAACCCGATTCATGTCGACTGGCTGAGAACAGATACCAGTGTGAAAATTCTGGGCGTGATCTTCGTTAACTCTGTGAGGCGCATGATGACTCTCAATTGGGATGATTTAGTGACCAAACTTGCGCAGCAAATTCGGTTGCACTCGTTACGTATACTTACCCATGGCTAAAATCACTGCCACTATGGGGACCTTTCTGTGGAGACGGCAACCAGCGCGTGTTCCAATGCTGCAATTGGCAAAACCGAAAGAGCAAGGTGGATTGAAACTGCAACTGCCCAAATGAAAGCAAAAGCGTTACTCATCAATCGACACACCAAAGAGATCGGCTCCATTCCATTTTATCGAACCTTCATTACCCAAGCACCTCCTCAAGCCCCCCCTGCAGATCTTCCCTGTTTAAAATTAATCCTGCAAACATACCCTCGTTTGCCTCCTCAAATCCAACAAACCCCTTCCACCGATCAAATCCACCGTTTTTTTGTCGACCAAATAGAACGACCGAGAATTGAGTTGCGCCACCCAACACTGGATTGGAGACGTGTGTGGCTCAACGTTGGCAATAAAAGAATGACATCAGCCCAGCGCAGCAGCTGGTATTTGCTAATCAACGAGAAGATGGAACATAAAGAGTTGTGGCATACAATTCGACGAGCGGAGAATGCGCGGTGCCTGCACTGTGATTCGGCGATAGAAACACTGAAGCACAAGTTATGTGAGTGCCAACGAGTGACGGCTGCGTGGCAACATCTTCAGCATCGTTTAGCAACGATCATTGATAATCGAAGGTTTTCTTTCAATTAATTGATATACCCGACCCTAGTTGGAATAAACAGTTGACAAAAACTTAAAATTCTTAAACTTTTCATAAGTTACGTCACCTTCATCATAAATTGTGATAATGTAGTAGATGTAAATAAACTAGCTTTTTATTTTCAAGTTAAACTGTAGCTAATTGAATGTAACTAGTTTTATACAAAATCAACGGAAATAAACACGTTTTTATAAATGTAAAAAAAAAATATATGCATAATATAGTGAAGACATAATTCCGATAACTTGTTTTCTTAATTCTCCTTCAAAACGTTTGAAATGGATGGGATTCGATCCGAGTGTTTTAACCATTACACCAGGTTCATCCCCGAATATTAGAAGATTCTATGTATTAAAACAATTTTCTTTAGACCTTTGAAAAGTCAACAAAATTTTGATAAGCAAAATAAATTATTTCAATCCATTGAGTTTATTATAATGAATCATGCTAACCACTGAGAATTAACGACTGAAGTTTAGGTGTTCTTTCAGACTAGCCTTTAGGTGTAGATTAGATTAACCCTTACAACTAGGTGGATAAAACTTTGTTTTATTATCTTGGTGACTTGGATTTTTTTCAAGTATTAAATTACTTATTTATTCTCTTCGCCTTATGTTGTTTTCCTTTCTATCGAGTTAAGCTCTAGTTTGAAAAAAATATTATTTTTTGCATTGAATATTCTGATTTTTTTTTCAAATCCCGGGTTTCCCGAGACGTCAGAATTTTTATCCCGGGAAACGAAAAATTCCCAAAATTACTCAAATCCCGGGATTTTTTGTCCAGGAATGTTCCTGAATGAACACTCTATTTGTGCCTAATTACAGTGCCACTTCGGGTTTCTCACACTTAGCTTAGCTTAGCTTAGCTTTGCTTAGACTGACTACACACATCAATGATTGCTATTCCGTGATTGACCGAGGTCAGTGAAAATGGGATTGGCCATAATCTTCTTCAGTGTGCATAATTCAGTGGCTCTATTTATACAGGGTCAATAACGGCGCCGGCCACGTCCTTGCAGTCAGGTGGGATTGGGAGAAGGAATGTTAATGTGTAACCTTTGCTATTAGGAGACCGTGTTTGCCTCTGCATCTCCACAAAGGTTACTGGGAGGGATGTTTGTTAATGGGGAGGATCGTTGGGTCACAGGATTCACTTCGATAAGCGATTTTACCATGATAAATAATTATTTGTGAGATATAAACATGCTTATATGTAAATATAATATTTTCATTTGATATGAACAATATCTATATGCCGACACTCGAGGTGACGACCCATTCAAAGTTTGTTGAATAAAGTGAACCCTTTTTGAAGTCTACACTTGTAGTGTCGAACCATTCAAAGTTTTTTTTTAATTACAAAAATAAAGGTAAAAAGAAGGTGTTTTGAATAAAAAAAAATTAGATATAAATAGTTTATGAATCAGAGTTTATGTCGACACTCACAGTGACGAACCATTCATAGTTTTGTTGAAAAATCATATTAACGTCTCACCGTTGTAACGATTAAAGGTGCAGTCATACATGTATTATAGATTAGAAATAGTAGCATAAAACGAGCTCACCAATTGATCCGTCATCCTTGAGCAGCAACAATCCTCTTTCAGCTCCACTCGTTTGCTCGGCTATACAAAAGCACTCAGAGAAAATAGGCACCGACCCGAGAGGGAAAACAACTGACGACTGCTCGGACTTTCTTGACGCACTGCCCAGGAGTAAGCGTCAACGTCTAAAGATCAAAAAGAACTAATCGAAAGTGGCACTTTTTCATTTTCACTCGACCGACGCGCGACATGTTTGATCCTGCCCTCATCGCCGGCCCCCGCAGGCGCAAGCGTCAAGTTCGAAGGATCAAACACAACTCAGTGCCACTTCGGGTTTCTCACACTTCCCACAAAGTTCAAAAACTCAAACTATTCTTATTTTTAAAACAAAAATTTTGCATGAGGGTTAAACACGTTTGAGTGGTTTTCTTCCAAAATACTTCTCAAAAGGGCACAAGCCTTTTGGGGCGTAGCCAGAGGAGGATGGACAATGGACTCTTTCAGATGTTCTTTACTACACCCAATAACACGGATAGTCACAGAATTATTAAGTGTCAGTAACTTTTCCGAGACGTTTTGTTTAATTAAAAAAATAATAATAATAAATCCTATAAAAAAATTTACCAAGAAGAAACTGCTGCATCAATATTTCCACATAGATTTTTTATTCAGTTGTCTCCTAGTGTTCTAGAAAGGGATGGTACACAAATTATGTCACGCTAAATTTCAACTTATTTGACCCCCTCCCCCCCTTTGTCACACTTTTTGTATGAATAGTCCGAAGTTTTTGTAAGGCTTGTCGCACTTGGCTCGACCCCCTCAACCCCTTGGAGCGAGACATAATTTGTGCATGACCCCTAATAGCAATTCAACGAAAAAAATGTTCACATAAATTTTAGAAAATTCCTTTCACTTTTTTTATTTTACCACTAAGATTTATTCCTAAACATAGAAGGTATCGACCATAATTGTTTTATATTACTTTTTGTTATAGCTTTATCGGTCATGCGGCTCAAAGGTAAAGAGAGTCTGTAGATTTTTTTTTTGCAAATAGGTATAATGAAATGAAAAGGTGGATAGGAGTCATAAAGCAGAATAGATGGCGAAAAGTGCCTTCGGGAACCAGTAAGCACTAAATCGTCCTGTATTTTGCTGAACTTCTATACTGGCTCAAATCTGTGAGCTCAATACAGGGGGCTTCAATGTGCTCAAACACGGATTCCTGAATGTTTCTTTCAATTCATTCTTAAAACTGTTAAGATGAATCCTTAAGAAGTTCCTCATAATATTACTACATGATTTTAGAAATAATTTCTCCAAAAAAAAAGTCAGTAATTTGTCCAAAAGTTGCAGATATCTCTTCCAGCAATTGGTCCAGATTTTTCTAACAAAATTCAAAGAAATTTCTTCAATACGGAGCTTTTTATTCAAAATATTTTTTTAAGATCCACTGGAATTAACCTTGATTCTAAAACACTACAGAAATACTTCTAGGACAGGTAATTCATCCTTTATGATTCCTCCAAAAGGCTGATAAATCAAGTTAGCACGATGATAGATATATATACAGTTGATTCTCCACATCTCGATATGGAAGGAACCATCGAGATGGGGAGAGATAGAGACATATAACAAATTGTTAATGATTGCTAGGGAATCGATGCCGGTTATGAACCCTGTGCGTATTATGGACCCCCTACAGAAAAACATAAAATTAACACTCAAAGCAACCTTTTTTGTATGGAAATCCACCAGGGGAACTTCAATTGCATTGCTAGACAGCAGTTGCAGGCAAAATGTTTGGTCTAAGATGCATCAATACAGAAATTTGAACAGTTTTGTAAATTTAACCACGCAAGAGGGTTTATAATAGGCATTTCCAGATGGGTCCATAATAGGCATGTAGGCAGCGAGCCGGATTACATGGGAATCAAATGGAGGGTCCATAATACGAAACGTCAAATGTGTAAACATTTCTATTATGGACCCCGGGAGGGTCCATAATAGGCATAAGGACAACAGTTTTCCAAATGAGTATTTCACTGGCTGAATTGAATGTTTTTGTGTGTTTTAAAAGCGCACAATAAAGTAAAGACATGGACCTTGTTGAAAGACTGAACAAATCGTATATCCGTCTAAGATATCATTGCAAAAAAAGCGTCGAGAATGAATCTCAGCTACTAAGGGGTCCATTACTAGCACTGAAACCCTAGATTTAAAAACACTCCGTTACTAGGAAAATTAAAAACAAACAGACGTCATTTTGTCTTCACAAATTGTATTGAATCCCTAAAATTTAGTCTAGTATTCTTTGAAAATGGGCATATCAACATACGGAGAGAAAATTGGCATTGAAAATCTCATCGAGATAGGGAGATATGAAGATAAGGTGGATATCGAGATATGAAGAGTGAAAATGTATGCAAAATGAAAGGACCGAAAAATGGAGATGTGGAGAGTATTTAAGGCGATACGATTTTTTTATTGGTTTCCAAACATCTATACTCTATATCAATACATCTATACTAGGTATATAACAAGGATGTGTTATTATACGCAAACATTGCTCTCCATAATAATTGTCTTTTCTGCGGGGATGGGACAAACGCTACCTGTTCATGTATTAAGCTGCGTTATGCGAAATGTCCATTATGCCAAACGTCTTTATGCGAACTGGGTCATCGCCGTTTTCTTCTAATACACCATCTTGATTGGCGCATGATTTATCTGTTTTTCGACACCCAATACCGAATGGGTGCTGTTCGGTACAGTGGGATCTCCCCTGTGTGAAAATAAATGGTACATTTAACGATGCAGTAGGTGGTTTTCCTCGCTCTGGTTTTCCTCTACGTAATATTTGGAGCATTTATTCCAGATGATATCTCTTACAGATTGCTAAATAATAACATTTTCGCAAAGGCACTTGCATTTCGATTTTTTTGATCTACGCTTAATGGAAGATCTTACCTAACTTACAATACCTATAGAATAGAATAATATTCCATGTTGATTTGTTTTTTAGTTTTAAGGTAGCCTAATTTGAGGGGCTTTAAGGAATCGAAAAATTAAAACAACTTCAAAGGAGTAATTCCATGTTGTGGTCGTAAACATACCTTCGAGCATTCCAGTATTTATTTTATCCGTGTTCTAACAAGAGTAATTTTAGTTGAAAATTTAATAAGTATCGTTATGTGTTGATTTTATCCAAACCTCAAGTAAAATACGCCTGTTTCAAAATGTAAGAGTGGCCAAAATTTTCTTTAAAAAAATTGTTTAATGAAATCAGTAAACCTGATTCTTCTCTATGGCAATATGCACTGAAATCTAATGAAGCTAATAAGATATTTTGCTTTGAAAAATCCTGCCAAACTGCACTTAGTAAAACTGTGCATTAGAAATCCAGTCTAATACCTTGCAGTCTAACACATACGCTAACTAAACGAAGTTTTCCGCCCAAAACGTAACGAAGCCCGAAACAAACGAAGAACAATAATAATAAAAGTCGTGGCTTGAATAGCATTAAAAATTTATCCAATAACAGCGGTTGATAAATTCCAACCCGGTTGCTTCCGGTTCCTCGATCAGATGCCACCCATCGCATCGTTATGGGGTAAAGTGATACTTGTTTGCCTTTGAAACTGGAGAGCATATTGAAATCCAATCCATACTTTCTCTAGCATTTTTTTTTGTTTCTTCTAGCAAACGAAAGGATACGGTGGATAACTTCGGCGAAACATTAAAATTCAAACTGCACTTGGCGTATAGAATTCCCAAAATTGCAAAAACTATTGACATTTATTCGGTGCAATTTTTCTCGAAGCAATTGCCCTTCGCTGCTTGTTTTCGCTGGCCGTGACTTGAAAGGCAAAATCCGCGACGAGTACGACGATACACGCACAGTGGCACATGGACGGGCAAAACCTCAAAAAAGGAAGGTTTTCAAATTGTCGGTTAGCATTTTAATAGACTTCTACGCTATTTTGCTATCATCAATTATCTTGTAGACATAAGTTTTGCCTACAAATTTCAGAATTCATATTTAGCCTACCCATACCCAAGCAACAAACGCGATCTTGAATAAATTTCTTCAATTTATTTAAAACAATTGGTCGGCACCTGCAGACTGCACCAAGTGTGTTTTTTAGTATATCTAACTTAAAATTGACCAAAATGTCACTTACACCCGTTTGCGTTTGGGCCCTTCAATTGATGTCTAGACAAAATAGATCGAAAACTCTGAATTCAAAATTTTTGATTTATATTTCCGAGAAGTTTACTTTGAGTAATTTATTGGTAATCCATCGTTATCAATCGATTTGGGGCACTTTTGAGATCATATCCGACTTTTGCATAAAAGCATCCCACTGTAGGATGTCTGTGTTGACGATTCCCCTTGGGGACAGGCGGTTGTCGTCATCACCAGATGTTTCCAGTGATTCCTGGGGCCGTTCGGTCTGCCTTCCGTTCTTCTCGTCTCGTGCGCGGAAGCTATTTTTAAAGCGTTCATAAATTTTCACCGCAACATAAAAATAAACAGCGAAAATTATTTCCAACAACTGCCTCCATGCCGTCTACCTCCCATCAACTGGGACGCGTCTTGGAGAAGCTCTGATTCGAGAAACTTTAAATACCTATGACGGCTGGTTTGCACGGTTGACAGTGAACCGAGCTGTACTGTACGTACTTGGCGCAGAGAGCGAAAGGATGATCCGTGACCGTTAGCCAACATGCCATCCAGCAGCTATACACAGTAGGGTGACGACTTGTGCTTGCCTTGTTACTTGCAAATGAAGCTGACTTGGGATTTTATACTACTTTTACCTTTCGGATGTTTAACACTGAGCGATCAATCGGCGTTGATGATGCAAAAGTTTTCGAAGAAATAATAAACTCAGTGCGCATCGTACCTTCGTGCTGTGCGTACACGAATTCTCTCTGCTTTTGGAAGTTTTCTAAAAACTACCTAAAGCAATAAAACGGTACTTCTTTATGCTAAAAAAACAGTACCGTAAAACGGGGTAACTTTGATAATGCGGGTAACTTTGATAATGCAAGACTCTCAACATATTAAACGAAATAACAAAGTTCCTGTTAAGCAAAACGAATGCAAAAGTAAAGAGTATTAGTATGACACTTCATGTTAAAGCTATTTCCGTTGGAATCAAGTATATTTGAGGATTTATATGCATATATGGAAAATTTATAAGTTTTTAGCAATTTTGAAATGCTCTCAAACAATCTGTTCTACGATCACTATTTGATGAAGTCATAATGAATTCGTCACTTATACTTGATAGCCTAGTTATAGTAGAACTCGAATTCGGTCTCAAAACTCTTAGCGAATACTATTTTTATAAACTGGGACCATTTTTGTAATCTAAGTCAGAAATTTCCATATAGCGTTAAACGCCTAACGATATGCAACGCCCTACAAATGTTCTCTAATTCATTCAATTTTGTTCGATAAGGGTATGCGAAATACCGAATGATTCCGTCAAATACGCTTCGAAACGAAATTCCGCGAAATTTCACGAAACTCGCACAGGCGAAATTTGTATTTTGCTATTTCGTTTCGTTTCGCCAAATTGTTAAAATATTTCCACGGAAAATTAAAAACAAACGGAATAAAACGGAATTTCGCGAAATTCAAGTTTAATTTCGAACAAATAAAAGCAAAGCGTTCGCTTCTACTCCTAGCAGCTACAGTCAAAAATGGATCCGTATCATGAATCAAATCGACTCATATCATGGATCAGAACACTATAACAGCAAATTATCTGCGAGGCTAACGAATAGTATGCTAGTGAAAGCATACGTTTTGGCGTTTCTTTAGGAATCGACTTATCTTAGATTCATAACTGTGGTATGGGTTCTCGATTGGTTACTCGATGGCCAATCGATCAAGTGTTCAGCTTAAACCGCTGTCGGGTTCGTTAGATTTGTGCTCTTGAAATTCTGAGGTATGCCTTCGATTTATATCCACCTTAAACAAGGAAGATGCATACATTATTTTATATCAAAAAATGAATCTAGGTTTATTTACGCTGTACCACACCACCAACTCCTCTCTCCTCTTATCTAGTTTCGCCATCGTTCGATCGATTTAGATTATTTGTTTTAATAAAAATCACAAATTAGTTATAAATTTGATTCATGCATTGCATGCACCATTAAAATTGGTTCCGGATTTAGATTCAAGTTTGGTGGGGTACCTAGGGTATTTCACAATAGAAAAGCGCAATTTTTTTTATTTTTTCGATTTTCGCACATCTAAATCTCGAGAGAAAAAAAAAGCCAAACATTAAATTTAGCTCATTGAAATACGGATTGTCTGAACGAACATGGGCGAACTTGTCAATCTTATTTGCGGTTCCTCTATGCTACATGTGTATGTAGTCCAGGTTCAAAACTTTTTTTTCGAAATTTTCAAATATTTTTTAAAATACTCTCGAGGCTCAAAATTTAGTGAAAATGTGATTTTGTAGTCAGTTTTAAACAAAGAATATAAAAATAAGATAATATCAACAATTCTTAATTCTTCTAGAAATCGTAAAGAAATTTCTTCACAGATTTTGGAATAGGATCATTTCTACAGTATTTGCTCTACAAAATAATAGAAATACCTTCAGTATTTTCTACAAGGTTTACTTTAAAAGTTTGCATTCATCCAGATTTGATCCCTCCAAGAATTAATTCACAGTTTATGCAAGACTTTTCCAGAAAATTTATTAGGAACTTCTAAATTAACCCCAACAGGCAATCCTGGTTAAGTTGCTGTCGCAATATCTAATTTAGAGTTTATTACTTTTGCAGTTCTTTTAAATTTATCTTGATTGATTTTTTAGGTATGTGTTGATGGATTTTTTTTAAATTTAACTTAATTCAATACTCCAGTAAATACTGAATCAAATATTCCAGTGATTCCTCTGTTCTACTTATTTTTCTTCTTCTTTCTGGCGTTATGTTCCATCTGGGACAAAGTCTGCTTCTCAGTTTAGTGTTTTCATGATCACTTATCGACTTGTGTCCCCAATCACATTCATTCAAGCTACAAAGCATAAAGTACAGCAAAAAAAAATGAATATCATTATTCCATGTTTTATGGTATATATTAGCATAACATCACATCCACATGATTAAAAAAATTGTAAGGCATTTCTAAAAATCAAAATAAATTTGGCCTCCTCTCAATATTTATGAGATTGTTTCAAATATTTGTAACTGCTTTTCGACCCACTTTTTAGTTGTAACATTTAAATTAAACCCACTCATTGCCTTGTGTGGGTGTCAGATATGTTGAAATGATCCCTTATAATGTTATTAAGAAGATTTCAAACAAACAGAAAAGGGTCTTACCAAAACATGTAAGGATTCCGCTGAGCAACGCTAAGGTTTCCATATGGTAAAGGATTTAAAAAGACGTTTGTTATGCCTATTGTCAAATTTCCAGCTTTTGACAAGAAAAAAAAAACAACTTAAACGTGTATTCCGCGACACAAATTAAAAAATTTCGTTTCGTTTCGAAAAATTCCGTGAGATATTTGATTTCGTATCGAGTTACACGAAACATTTTTAAATTTCGTTTCGTTTCGTCATTATAAGCGCAAGATATTCCGCGTATCGTTTCGTTTCGTATCGACATGGAAAAAATCCATATCGCATACCCTTATTGTTCGAGTGATGCTCCATTATCAAAGTGTGTGTGTGTGTGTGATCCATCTAACCCCCACTGTCCGGCAGTGGTATTATGGAAAAAAGTTTTCAGCAAAACTGCTTAGATCCTACATTTTTGCAAAAAACTTCAGTCCGGGAGTTAGAAGGTGATAGCTCTATTGCAGATCCTGTGACCCATTTCAGAATGGCTGGAGAGACACGTCCATTCAGAAGTCACTTTCACTAACAACTTTCACTAATAACCGTTATCAAATGGATAATGATAATACATACACACTTCCTGTTTCAAAGATGTTTGCTTTGAAACTGGCGCGTATTTAATATTTAGGTATCGATAAATATGTAATCAGAACAATCTCACCAAAATCCATCCAATGCGGCATTGTCATCAAAACGACTCAGTAATCGATTAGGTGTCTATTTCCTTCTCCTCGTGGCACATATAATATTTGTCGGTGGTAGACCACATTGGGTTTCTTTTCACCACCATTTCTATTTCTTACTTTCACGAATTTATAAAACTTTACCACTTAACATAATCACAAAATCATAATTTTGTTTTTATTCCTCCGAACCATCCGTCCGGGTGGCGTAGTACCGTCAACTGAAGCACAAACGCAATCGGGAAAAAAAATCACGTGGATGCACAAATATTAACAAAGCCAATTAGCCAAAGCGACATCACACTGAACGCGTCTGAGAGGTTTATTCACTTTTTAATATCTACGTTTTTTGAATATTCACTTCCGAATTGAAATCCGGAAGGCGTAGCACTAGTTAAGTTATCGGCAAAATCGCGAAAACGAGAGAACGAAAAAAAAAGCGTGGAGCAAAACAAAACACGATCGTTCGCGGGCAACGCCTACTATCAAACATCGAGTGATGCTCCATTATCAAATTTGCCCCAAAACAGAAAACCGAGTTTCGATTATATGAAAAATTATATATCCATTAAGAATAATTAAGAATCTTTCTTCCAAGGGTGAAATGGATAATGTTGATAATTACATCGAAATGAGCGATCAGTTCGATGATCTAGACAAATTTTCCGAACACCAAATCCAAGCAGTCTCTAGCCCAAGCTTTTTGATTCAAGTAAGGAAACAAAGAGTACCGCCTATCGTGGTCAGTTGTTCCGAATTCGGGGGATTAAGGCAGGGGGTCTTGAACTCCATTAGGGGTATCAAGGTTTCCTTCCAAATTGCAAAGAAAAGAAACTGTCGCGTTTTGCCGGAAACTCAAAAAGATCGCGAACTTCTTCTCAAACATCTTGAAGAGAAGACGCACAATTTTTGTACTTATGACGACAAAACTGATCGTTTGTTCAAAGTCGCCTTTAAAGTCTCTCAAGTTACTATAAGTCACTAAATAGAATAAATGATTTGCTTGGATTTTCTCAAATGCAAGTAATCATAATAAAAATGAGATGCTAATCTGGCATTCATTGGAAAGGGGTTTCTCAAGAATATTATTCAGTTCACTTTCAAAAAATTGGTTTTAATAATATTAAAGCTGTAGAATAAACATGTCTTATGTTCGATATCCGTATGATATGGGACCTTTCTGGAGGAAATTTCCAGAACCTCTCAGTGCCGCCGGTGTCAAAAGTGGGGTCATGGCACAAAACATTGCCGCATGGATGCTAAATGCATGATTTGGGGAGATTCTTTTGCGGGGACAGCCATAAGTCATTTTTTTTTTTTGGGATTGCCCTTGGCGTAGACGAGTCATCGAGGCTCGTGCCAGGCAGATGAACGGTAATGTCCGTTACGATAACGGTCGTTTCCGAAATTCCCCTGGTAGAGTTTCGAACAATGCTTATTTTTCAGTAAACGATCGCTTGATTAATAATCATACCCATCAGGAAGATTACAATCATGCACGGAAAAAAATCCGTTGCCGGATTCATGAACAAACAGTAATGAATTCGTAACATATTTTGTTTCATGATATCATGACTTAAAGTCATGAAATCGTGATTATTATGCAAGAATTTGTATGCGCATGGCGTTACACAAATCTAGCTATCATTTTCATTACCTAAGTCAACGTGTCTCATGGCGATCGGTGATGTTTTCTAGTGAAATTAAAAAAAAAATTGATTTAGAAAAAGTTTACTTCGGAACCTTGTCATCATATCGATGACATTCTTGGCGAAATTTCCGTGAGTTCCCACATTTTTCCAAAATGTACTTACTTCTTCTTGACTATACAGAACCGGGCAATGTTTGACTTCGAGCGAAGATTTTGTTTGACAAGTTCGTCGGCGATTTTAACTGTTCGGAAGTGATGCATTTCCCACATCTCAAAACAGAGCAGCTCACAAAAGTCCTTCGGCGGCCGAATGTAGCAGTTCCACTTTCAACATCCGCGTCGTTAAAAAGTGTTCAAGCACTCATGGAATCCACCAGCATTTTGTGAGCCCATTTTGCATACAAACCTAACCACCAAATGTTCGTATACCTGTTAAAGATGTGGCACTCGTTATGTTGACGTTTTTGGAATGTTTTCACGGATTGTTACGAAAATACCGGCACAAAAACCGTAACTATTTTATTCATTTATTTAGTTAACATCTACACAAATAACACTGAATCAACAATTTCACGCCACAATACTCGGTTCGTGGCCGCATCTCTCCATCCTCGGTACTGCCGAGCGTGACGCCAAATCGAATAGCTGCGCTCCACGCCTTCTTGTACCAACCAGATCTGAAGCGAATACCATCTTTGCAGGGTTGCTGTCCGGCATTCTTGCAACATGCCCTGCCCATCGTATCCTTCCAGCTTTGGCCACCTTCTGGATACTGAGTTCGCCGTAGAGTTGGGCGAGCTCGTGGTTCATCCTTCGCCGCCACACACCGTTCTCCTGCACACCGTCGAAGATCGTCCTAAGCACCCGACGTTCGAAGACTCCAAACGCTTGCAGGTCCTCCTCGAGCATCGTCCACGTTTCATGCCCGTAGAGGACTACTGGCCTTATGAGCGTTTTGTACATGGTACATTTGGCGCGGGCGTGAATCTTTTTTGACCGCAGCTTCTTCTGGAGGCCATAGTAGGCCCGACTTCAACTGATGATGCGCCTCCGTATTTCACGGTTAACGTTATTGTCAGCCGTCAGCAAGGATCCAAGATAGACGAACTCGTCGATCACCTCGAAACTATCCCCGTCTATCGTAACACTGCTACCTAGGCGAGCACTGTTGCGCTCGGCCCCACCAGCTAGCATGTACTTTGTCTTGGCCGCATTCATCACCAGTCCAACTTTTGCTGCCTCGCGTTTCAGGCGAGTGTACAGGTCTGCCACCTTTTCAAATGTTCGGGCGACGATGTCCATATCATCCGCGAAGCAAACAAATTGACTGGATCTCGTAAAAATCGTACCCCGGCTGTTTAGCCCGGCTCTCCGCATAACACCATCTTGTGCAATGTTGAACAACAGGCACGAAAGTCCATCACCTTGTCGTAGTCCCCGGTGGGATCCGAACGAACTGGAGTGTTCGCCTGAAACCTTCACACAATTTTGCACACCTTCCATCGTCGCTCTTATCAGTCTCGTGAGCTTCCCGGGAAAGCTGTTCTCGTCCATGATTTTCCATAGCTCTACGCGGTCAATACCGTCGTATGCCGCCTTGAAATCGATGAAAAGGTGATGCGTTGGAACCTGGTATTCACGACATTTTTGGAGGATTTGTCGTACAATAAAGATCTGGTCCGTTGTCGATCGGCCGTCAACGAAGCCGGCTTGATAACTTCCCACGAACTCGTTTACTACAGGTGAAAGACGACGGAAGATGATCTGGAATAACACTTTGTAGGCCGCATTTAGAATGGTGATCGCTCGAAAGTTCTCACAATCTAACTTGTCGCCTTTCTTGTAGATAGGGCATATTACCCCTTGCTTCCACTCCTCCGGTAGCTGTTCTGTTTCCCAGATTGTGCCTATCAGCCGGTGCAGACAAATGGGCAGCCTCCCCGGACCCATCTTTATGAGTTCAGCTCCGATACCATCTTTACCAGCAGCTTTGTTGTTCTTGAGCTGGTGAATGGCATCCTTAACCTCCCTCAAAGTGGGGGCTGGTTGGTTTCCATCCTCCGCAGTACTCACGAAGGCATTTCCTCCGTTGTCCCGTCCTTCATTACCTGTGCTCTCAGCGCCATTCAGGTGCTCGTCGAAGTGCTGCTTCCACCTTTCGATCACCTCACGCTCGTCCGTCAAAATGCTCCCATCCTTATCCCTGCACATCTCGGCTCGCGGCACGAAGCCTTTGCGGGATGCGTTGAGCTTCTGATAGAACTTACGCGTTTCTTGAAACCGACACAGCTGTTCCATCTCCTCGCACTCCGTCTCCTCGTAACTATTTTATTCTTTTTTTTTTTATTTATTTACCAATTGGGATCTTAATTGACGTATAATGTCTGTTTTCATGAAATGAGTTCATGATTCAGGGATACTGCTTCATGATTTCATGACTCAACTTGCCACTTTTCAGCACCAAAATCGGAATCATAAATGACAGGCATCTAAATACATGAAAAATGTTCATGTTTTCATGAACTGTGTTCATGATTTCATGACCGAAGTTGCGACTTTTTGCATCAAACATAATCATAAATTACACATAACTAAATCCATGAATAGTGCTTATGTTTCCATGAATTTTATTCATGGTTCCAGCATACATGCTTCATGATAAAAAAAAAATAAATAAATATGATTTAAGGATTTAAATTGACATTTTTCTTCGCTAAAAATTGAAAACGTAACGTACAGTCGGCGTTACGGTAAAATGCTTCATGATTTCATGACTTTTGGTCATGGTGTATTTTCATAATATGAAAACACACCTTCCTCCCGAAATCATGACTCTTTCTCCCGCTTTAGAGTGCCGTTTTTTACCCGTGTGCTCATTCACAAACTAATTTTAATCCGTCGGGAAGTCGTTCGAATCTTTATATTTCGATACCCAAGGGAATCGTGGCAGGTAATTTGAACTCCTCCTCTTTTCATACTACGAGTATCCATTCAAATTGTTTCAAATCAAATGGAAAAAAAACCCTGTCGCCACAGATAATCTCTACTCCGCCTCTTCGTCTACCGAAAATTCTAAAGGAAAATCATCAGATAATGTACTCACTTCATGTAACTTGTCTCCCTCTGTTTTTTTTTCTAACTGAACAATTGAATCTAATGATTGATGCAATGTTCAAAACCACCACTATGATTGAAGCAGTCCAAGTAGGTGTAAAATTTACAAATCAAATTGTAATTGGATTACGTTTTTCTAATGGATCCAAATAAATAATTAAATATTTTAAATTGGAATGCTCGTTCTCTGAATGGTAAAGAGGACGAGCTGTTTAATTTTCTTAAGCTAATAACGTGCATATAGCAGTTATTACCGAAACTTATTTAAAACCAGGATCCAAACTACAAAAAGATCCTAACTTTTTTGTTTATCGTAATGATCGACTTGATACAGCATGTGGGGGAGTTGCAATCATCATTCATAGGCGTATAAAACATCAACTGTTTTCGTCATTTGAAACTAAAGTTTTTGAAACTTTAGGTGTTTCTGTTAAAACACAGCTAGGTAAATATACTTTCATAGCTGCCTATTTGCCTTTTCAATGCTCTGGACAGCAAGTTAATTTGCTCCAAACTGACTTGCGAAAATTGACTCGCAATAAGTCAAAATGTTTTGTCATTGATGACTTTAATGCCAAACATCGGTCATGAAAATAATTCTCAACGGCAGAATTTTATTTGATGAGTGCTCTCCAGGATATTTTCTCAATTCAATACCGTGATGAATCTATGATATTTGGTCGAATGACATTTAGTCGAATGGACATTTGGTCGAAAAGGTTAAGTTGCAACAGAAAGCATATGATATTTGGTCGAATTGACATTTCGTGGAAAGCATAGAGTTCGAATCTAAATAATACAAAGGTTTACGTTTAGTCTGACTATCGTCGAGAGTAGCATTTTGTTGCTAATACAAGATTGATTGAATAATTGAAAAAGTATCAGTCATTTTACCAACAATCTATATGCAATAAGCAAAATTTTATTATTTAATTTGATGGACGATCTCCCAAAATATTGATGAGGGGTCGGACCTGGTGTAGTGGTTAGAACACACGCCTCTCACGCCGAGGACCTGGGATCGAATCCCATCCCCGAGATAGTCACTGACAAAAAATTGTAGTGACGACTTCCTTCGGAAGGGAAGTAAAGCCGTTGCTCCCGAGATGACCTAGCCAAGGGCTAAAAATCTCGTTAATAAAGAAAAAAAAACCAACATATTAATCAACGGGGCCCAGATAGCCGTAGCGGTAAACGCGCAGCTATTCAGCATGACCAAGCTGAGGGTCATGGGTTCGAATCCCGCTGGTCGAGGATCTTTTCGTAAAGGAAATTTTCTCGATTCCCAAGGCATAGAGTATCTTCGTACCTGCCACACGATATACACATGCAAAAATGGTCAATTGGCAAAGAAAGCTCTCAGTTAATAACTGTGGAAGTGCTCATGAGAACACTAATCTGAGAAGCAGGCTTTGTCCCAGTGGGGACGTAACGCCAGATAGAAGAAGATATTGATCAACCTCTTGCCAGTTTTTGGCGTTTCATGCTGTTTATTATTATATAGGTTTTATCGTTCAGGCATATTCTGTGATTCAAGATAAGCTGATCTTGAATGAAAGCAAGCCAACTTTTGTCGTCTCAGTCAACTCGCTTTCTCGATACATAGAATTATCACAATTTTCATTTTTAATAATTCAAAGCTTTTACTGCAAACACTGTTAGCAAAACCATATATTTGCTAGAGAATGTTATTAAGCTGGAAGTCACAATAACCCAATTGGTTAGTAGGTGAGAGAGACTCGCGAAGAGGAAAAATATCAACGTCATATGCAGCCCAGATTCCGCTGTCACGTAACGTCAAATGCAGCCCGGTCGTTTTTTATGGTTGAAAAAGTGAAAAGTATTGTATTCAAAATAAACTGATAGTAAAAACTTTAGTCAGAGGGACAGTTTTTTTTTTTCAAAGATGTTGATAAATCTAAACGTAGGACTAGTTATTTCTAACGTTTGCCGGCATGAAATTTCACTCAAAAAAGCTATTTATGCTTCGGCATGATACAAACGTAATGATTCAATGCAAAGATGGTCTTGTGAGGGTTTGAAAGGGTTGCGCATGATTGATGTAATCACAGAGTGGAATAAGAAAAAAAAACTCAGCAACCACAGAAAAAGAAGACCATCTTCGCGAGTCTCGTCTCAGGTTAGTAGTAGAATTACCGACACCTAACATTCACTTCGCCATAAAGGATTTCCTTGAAGCCGCCGTTTCAATTCTGATTTCCGCATTTAAAAATTTACCCTACTGTGAAGCTCAGAATCTTTGTTGGCAAGCGGGAGCACCACGAAGAACCTTGCATTCCATTCTGACATTACTATAGGAGTGAGGCGTCGAAGTTGTGCCATGCCTACTAGATCGTTTGATATCCGATCCGATGTTACATTCTCGGAGTTCTTTCAACAGTCTTTTGATTGTCAACCATCATAACAGGGTTGGAAGACAAGATCTATGACAATGTTCATTCAGTACCACACATTCTCACTCTTCTCAGGAAAAAAAAGTTTGAAGTGATGAGTTTTCACATCGTTTCCGTCATCACGAAAGTTTTCAGAAATTCATGATGTATATTCACATCGCTAAGAACTTCAACCGATGTATACTGTTTCATATCTCAACTGTTCACTTGTACATGCGACTTTGAAACATTTTTCCGCTGTAGGATACCCACACAATCAGAACGGCGTTGAAATTATTGATCGGTTGAATGTCGTTCCATACATTAGAAACGGCAAACTAATTATATGAAATGACATATCTAAGACGAATTTTGGACAAAATATTGCTATTAATTAACTGACATATATGCGTTCAACAGAGTAGCATCAGTGTTTCACTTTCATCTTGTTGTACATTCAATCCACCGTACTTTCACGGAAATACTCACTCAAAGACTTGTTTGACTGTTGTTACTTGTTTTGATATAACATATCTTACTAAGTTACTAGCCATCATTGGGCTTACATATCTTATTCTATAGATACATTTTCGACCGCCAGTCGCGCATGCATGTGAACATCACTTTTATTAGGAACCAATTTGTGACACTAGTCGCGATAGCAAGTGTACACCACCATTACTTAGAGCAAATATACGACCACCAGTCGAGTTAACAAAATCAATAAGCAGTTACTATGAACAAGTATGCGAAACACCAGTCGCGGTAGCAAGTGTACACCACCATTGCAAAGAACAAATATACGACCACTAGTCGAGCTTACAACATCAATAATACTTGCTAGGAACAAGTATCGACCACCAGTCGCGGGGTAAGCAAGTGTACACCACCAATTGCATAGAACAAATATACGACCACCAGTCGAGCTTACAACATCAATAAACTTGCTAGGGAACAAGTATACGACCACCAGTCGAGTTAAACAAACATCAATAGCAGTTACTATGAACAAGTATGCGACCACCAGTCGCGGTAGCAAGTGTACACACCATTGCATAGAACAAATATTACGACCACCAGTCGAGCTTACAACATCATAATACTTGCTGGGAACAAGTATACGACCACCAGTCGAGTTAACAGCATCAATAGCAGTTACTATGAACAAGTATAGCGACCCACCAGTCGCGGTAGTTAGTATACACCACCATTACTTAGAACAAATATGCGACCACCAGTCGCGCCTAGCAATATCAATAACATTGATTGCTAGGAACAAGTATGCGACCACCAGTTGAGTTAATAACATATTCATTGCAACCATCTGTCGCGTTAAAGCCAACCAAATACCAAACCAAATGCAACCACCATCGCGCAATAATCTATTTTTAATTGCAACCACCAGTCACGTTGAGGACATTTTTTTTGCATTGCATACACCAATTGTTGTTAAGGCATTTTTTCCATTGCAAACCACCAGTCGCGTAAGAGGATATTTTTTTCAACATGTTATTATTATTTTTTTAACAATGGCATTTATTTAGAAATAATAATGAATTAAGTAGATTCGAATAGTTTGGATCTCACCGGTTATCGACACCAAAATTCACAAATTTCACCGATTCAGTATGCTTCACACTTAACTTGTTCGTTTAAACATTACGGGATACACAATGTACTGAAGAAAACAATCATGTGCCATTATTGGTCAAATTTGACCAAAACATCGATAATACTGAATCGATTAAAATTCGATTCGTCCTTTGTATCGATTTTATTTAAATCGATTCGATTTCTTCACTCGTAAGCAAATTTACAAAGAACAACGACTTCAAAATAAGATCAATCCCTTGTATTAGGATTTCATGTTGTTTCAACATCAAAAAATCGATTAATTGGAACGAAAAATCTACTTTTGGAACACCAATTCAAAATCGCCCATGGTTAGGAATATTTGCACACACTTACATTCATTTTCACTCTATTTTATTTTATTGAAATTATTTTGTTTTTATTTGAAAGCAGGAGAGTTAAGATATAGAAATGCGTGTATCATCACAGAAGAAACGATGAAATGATCACATACAATTCAAAGCGAAGTTTTATTATTATTTATATAGAAATTTGCACAGTTGATAAATGTTACGGGAGTTTTTTTTCGATTGAAATTACTAATTGATAAGTTATACAAATTGATTAATATTCATGAAAACACTAATAACTTTAACACTTCAGTTCTCTTTTGCAAAATCACATTATTTTATAAATTATACTTTATTATACAATATATTTTTTTTATACACGTTTTGTACGGATATGTTCAATTGACTTCTGCAAAAAAATAGTTCAGTTCCTAAACGTTATTCTTTTTCCGTTCAACCGATGTAGAAAATAGGTCCCTGATAAAAGCAGAATGCGCACTTCATAAACTTAGATGAATCAGCTCGAAATGATCATAATCTTTGAATCGGATAAAAATAGATGAAACACTTTCTATTACATTCAAATATTTTCCATCGAAGCAATCTGTTTGAATTCAAATGCAAAACAAAATATCACTTCAAAGCCTGCATCGCGCAACTCAAATAGTTGAGGTGATGCTGGTGTTCAATAAAAGCAACAACAAGACAGAGAAGAAACATTTGCTGCTTCAGCGAGTAGTGAAGCGGCTAATGCATATTAATGTCATATTTTCCTCTTCAAATAAGTTCTCTATTATTCATAGAAAATACCACATTGCTGTTTACTTACAGATGCCCTTTTTATCAGATTTCAAACTTCACTGCACAAATCACTCTGAATACATATTTTCACACGCGGTTTAAGAAGCAACTCGACACAAACACATTTCCTAGTGGACACTCCCGCTTGCTATCGAATCCAGGCTCTCCAGGAAAAACGAAAATTTATTTAAAATTCTGGCAGGTTCGCCAAATGTGAAGCTCAGAATCGTTGTTGGCAAGCGGGAGCACCACGAAGAACCTTGCATTCCATTCTGACATTACTATAGGAGTGAGGCGTCGAAGTTGTTGCCATGCCTACTAGATCG
>NW_018734765.1:0-38428 GCF_002204515.2 Aedes aegypti
ACAAAATGCATGGTAACAGTTTTCAAAAACATGATTCATACATTTCAAAGTATTCTGTAGGTACACCTATTAATTCTCAGAAACAGTTGAAAAGACTGAAAAATGATATCATGAAGTCATAGTTTGGAATGCATTGACAACTGTTATTCAACATACTTAGGAGTCATGCACAAATTACGCTCACGCTCCAGAGGGGGGAGGGGTCGAGCCAAGCGTGACAAGCCTTACAAAATTTTCGGAGGATTCATACAAAAAGTGTGACAAAGGGGGGGAGGTCGAAAAAGTTGAAATTTAGCGTGACATAATTTGTGTACCATCCCTTATTAGTCTTTCACAGTATAATCGTCCAAAATGGAACAAGTAATATAAATTATTTATTTTTTAGGTGCTATATTGTTTAAAAGGTGACCAATTCACTTTCGAAACATTATGGTCAGAATATTTTAGCTTAAATGAAGGCCTTATTTGATGTGTCCAAACATCAGAGCATCCGGTTCACACATGTTTTGGACTTCATTACATTAATATATGCAGAAATTTTATATGATAATCATGAATTTTTGTTAGATTTAATATATGAGATTGATTTTAAATTGAAATAAAATCATGCAGAATTCTTAATCTTCATTTTTTTTTTTTTTTACTTTTCTTCATTGATTGGCCTGTGGCCTGGTCATTTGGAGCAGCTTGAAAGTTTTGTTTTCTCTTAGTCTTTTTATCATTTTCTTTTTTTTTTCTGATATTCAACGTAGTATTGGTATTTAACGGAAAGCGAAATGCGTAAATGGCGCTCTTCTGGAATAGCGATTAATGCAACGTAATCAAAATTTCTAGTGATAACTTTGGAAGAAAAATCACAATGACAAGATTTTGCATTTAAGGCACAAGAAACCGTAAATATTCATTTAAATTTAAGAAACATTCGCGAACCGGCCTCACTTTTGATCTCCAATAGGGAGACAGTACATGATGTTGCCTAATTATTTTATTATCTATTATTTCTAATAACAATTCACTCTTAGTGAACCATCAAACTTAAAAACGGGCAGGTTATGGATGTTTCTACTTGATTTTTATAGCTTTTGTAAAATGTTATAGCAATGATTCAATCTTGAGTCGTTATAATGGGAGCCTCAAACTGATTCCTCTTTTATGGTCTTACTCAAAGGACTCAAAGTAAATTACAAAAAATAAGTTTTTTTTTATTTTTCTACCGACTCTACCTAGATTTCTGAATGCCACTTAGCTCATAAACGACCCTTGCTGAAAAGTAATGAATTATGACAGCATTAGTTGTTTTTATACCAATCAAACTTATTCAATTGGTTGGGTTACATTGTATTACAAACAGAAAGTTTAAAATATAGGGTTGAACAATTGACTAATTTCGCTTGTACTTGAACCGCTGTATCTCGGCCATCCGCAAATATATGCAAACACTTTTGGTAGCACAAGAAAGAGTGGAGTCTAGGCTTCCACCTCAAACTGGTTGCAAGCCGAATACGGTGGAATAACTAAACTTTTAAGGCGAACTAGTAAAAATATAGTAAACATTACTGGTACATTGTAAAATCAATGGTTAAATTTAAAATTAATTATTTTTATATCACACATGTGAAATGCACTCAACTTGATATGAAAATGAACAACACAATTATTTTTCTTGCCATCTTTCCCCTCAAACCAAATTTGCTAATATAGGCTGAAATACAAGTTTTTCATTTAAACAAAATTGACCTCCATAGAGTACAATGAAATAATGTAATAAATCAAATAAGATATTGGTATACAATCACACATGTTCCCAATAATGAGAAATTCATTTCAATAATTAATTTTATTGAAAAAATATTTCTGGACTTTTGTCGCGAAATTTTGATTTCTGGCCCATAGTGGAATGGCTGTATAACTACCTAAATACATCCAACAAACTTTCACCAACAAACAACCTTAGGGGTCGTCCATAATGACGTAGCATTGTAGGGGGGAGGGGACTTCACGAATTTGTGACGAGGGGGAGGGAGGGGTCCCAAGAATGGACGTAGCATTTTGAATCATGTCGTTGAAAGAGTAGAAAATAAATATTGTGTTGAAAAAAATTACAAACAGATATATTTTTCAACTCCTTACTTATTAAACTTGGGTTATTCAAGATGATTCAGCTTGAAAACATTAATATGACAAGATTCAAATTTTCTAATTATTTTAAATTTTCGTGATAAGGTAATCGCACATATTTTATAAGGCTTTCAATGGATATATGAATATTCTATTGTATTCAAGTCTAAACTAATTTGTTTAATTTATTTATAAACTAGTAGTTCCGGCAAACTTTGTCTTGCCATCAAGTAGGCTGTTGAAAAACGCCATGAAACGTCCCATACAAAATTATAGTTTCGTTCGCTTTCGTTTTCTCGACTTTCTCGGTGAATATTTTGAACTTTTTATACATACAAACACATCGGAACACTTCACGAACACTTTAGTGAAAGAATTGTCAAAATCTGGTGGCCCGTTCACAAGCCAATTCGTAACATACAAACACCACTCCATTTTTATTTATATAGATAAACTAATCATTTAATAAGTTAATTAAAAATCAATGCTTTATCGACATGGAAAACATTGCTTTCCAATTTGTTAACAATAAATAAAATCAACCATTTAGTTTTATTCGCATTTTCTTTCGAAGCTAAATTTCTACAAAATAATACAATATGCTCATTTAGACAAATATTAACGTTACTATAGTAGAACAAGATATTTATGTATTGAATTATGCGTTCAATTTTGCAGGAGATATCTACTCAAAGAACACATTGATTTATTTTTGTATATCAATCCTCTTGATGGAATAGCCTCGATAATAATTTGAGTGTTCTCAAAATTGTCCTATTCAGCTTTCTAAATCACTCCGTAGTTCAGGGAAATGGCTTTTTATTATGTTTTTGTTTTTATTATGAGTTGTGTAAGAACATTTCAGAATATTGTTTTAATCATATTCACTGAAATCAGTTTGTTAAGCACGAATAATAAAAAAAATAATATAACGATATTGCGGTTTGATATATTTCGAATTATACTTCACTCTTACTCATTACTGTTGGGTTTATCAATCCGCATTAAGATTTTTACTTTTTTTATAAATTGTTTAAACCGTTTTCCAAGGGACTTTTGACCACAACGGTATATCAAACTATTATTCGTCAGATTATCAAGAGGTTTTAAGGTTTTAGTCAGTTAATAATATCAATGGATTTTTAATGTCGGTTTAGCCCAATCACTGAGGAAAACAAAGAAAAAATTAAAAAGAGGGGGGGGGGTGCTTGATATGTTACGTATTTTTCAAGGGGGGTATCAGAATTTGTGACGAAATGCTACGAGGGGGAGGGGTGTAAAAAATTGTGAAAAATGCTACGTCATTTATGGACGGCCCCTTATGGCAGTTTTATTTTGCATCATGTTTTAGAAAATTTTAATTATTTCATGGCCAATTTTTTGTTCAGCGTTGCTTACCCAAATTTAGGGAAACTTAAGGTGAAGATGAATCGAAGCCAAACCTCAAATTTTTCAAAAGCACGGATCTGGAGAACCAAGCATCCATTTAAGCTGAAAACTTAATCGATTGGTCACTTGCTGATGGTGACCAATCGATTAAGTTTTCAGCTCAAACGGGTAATCGGTTCTCCAGATTCGTGCTCTTGAAAATTTGAGGTTTGGCTTCGATTCATCTTCACCTTAACACCATGTTGTTGCGACGGATGCGTTCATAGACGCGCCCCCCGGAATTTTGACAATATGAATACGAATGTATGAGTAAGACATACATGCAATGATGAATCGTCAGAGACGGTGATACATACATTATAATAATTATTGTTTATTATTTATATTTTGAAAAAAATACTATATGGACTAATTGTAAACTAATACATTACTTGTTAAAACTTTATTATCCCAGTGTCAAACGAATTTGAATTAATTTTACCAAGTACGAGACCATTGTAAGTACAATTAATGATAAGTTTTGCACCTTGTTAAACAATAAGTATTTACAGCTTTGAGCTAATCTCACCAGCAGAAAAGTGAATTTTGCTACACAGAGCCAAGCTGGATAGATACTCCTCTGCGATGCGAAGATGAGGCGACTTTGCCATTTTTCTGAGGAGTAAAAACTGAACTCAAAATTTTCAACACAGATCCTCAAGCGATTCGAGTGAGAGTGCAAAAAAATGCGAGGATATTTGCGGGTACTCTCGCTTTCTCTTTTTGAGATGCTGACCTTTACTCACGCTCCAAAAGAACTCCTGAGTGTCCCGCCTAACAGGCAGCCCTCGGAAAGTTGTGAGAGCATTCTGTTTTGATGGAATTTACTCTGTTCTGTTTTGTGCTGTATCTTCCTCGATCATTTTTCGTTGCCTGCTTAGCATTTTTTCGCTCCCTCGCAAAGAGGCAAAGCAGCACGCTGCTCTAGAGAGTATTCATCGAACTCTGATGATGTTGAGGAGTATTATCAAGCCTGCACAGAGCTCCGAAAAGTAACCCCGATTACAGCATTCTTAAATAATTGAGGCATCAGTATGCAGCATGCATCATTTGTTCGCCAAACTCGGTCGCAAACTCGAGCGACCCAAAATGCAGCTACCAGGGTACCCAACTGATTTCCAGATACGGTGCACTTCGTGTGTGATGCACCGGAATTTCGAGCCTTTGGTGATAGACGTGGAGCGCGGTGAAGAGTTTGATTGTGCGGTGTGTAAGTGGCCGAACAATGCGGAGCTTTATATGATACAGTGCGGAGAATGTAAGCACTGGTACCATTTTTCTTACCCGGAATTGGATAAAGCTACAGCACGATCCAAAGACTTCATCTGTGCGGAATGTGTGCCGAAGGTTCCTCCGACCCGCTAGCTCTAGGAGTGGCCGATCTAGCACTTCGAGCTCTCGGCGAGCGCAGATTGCTGGGATTTCCAGAAGCTGGTCCTAGAATTGATGAACAAATCGTCCAGTGCAAAATATTAACCTCTCATAGCTGAATATTGATCATGTTTGAGCTTCTATTCGACATCGTCTAATCAACACATGGTGCGCCAATCAACAATTGAACAAGCATATTATTCAGTTGCTGTTTAGTGCTGATCCAAGCTGAATTCAGTCGGCTTTTTTAGCGTACAGTGAGAAAATTAATGTCAATGATGGTCAAAAATAATATTTATTTACACAAAGTGAAATCAGTCTGAAATGATTAAGGTGAATATGCATCGAAGCAAAACCTCAAATTTTCAAGAGCACAAAACTAGAGAACCAGACAGCGCAGCGGTTCGAGCTGAAAACCTAATCGATTGGTCACACGCTGTTCGATTAAGTTTTCTGCTTGAACGGATGTTTAGTTCTCTAGATTGTGTTCTTGAAAATTTGAGGTTTGGCTTCGATGCATCTTCACCTTAATCTAATTTAATAATAACTTTTAGTTTGTTCAAAACTTCAATTTGAAGGGTTCATAACTTTAAATTTAAATTCATTACTTTATAAATTATATTTGTATTAATTAATTATATTATCGATTTTATTTTTCATAAACTATTATGCGTTAAAGTCCTCTGTATGAATATATTTGAATCATATGAAATGTTCTGAGGACTATGCGCCTGAATAGAAAAATGTTCGAATCTCTTGACGCGTGGGATTTTTTTTCAGAAATGGCCAAGTACACCATTTTTCTAAGATCGCACTATTCGGTTGTGAAGAATACGCCTATGTTAAAAAAAAAACTTCAAAAGTATAAAATACTTCACTTCATACTCTCTAAGTTACATCAGTAGTTAGTTTCTCTTATGCACGAACAAATTCTACACATAAACAACACACACTGCACGCATACACCTCTACATACTTTACCTTTTTCACTGACGCTACACCAAATTTGCACGCATTTTCTCTAAAGCTGATGTTTTTTCTTCGATATTCCTTAGAACCACTACCTAGACAACGCAATGCAAAATCTTAGCACGTATTGCACCCTCTTTGAGCGCATTTTTTGTGTATATATTGGCATGGTATGGGCAGCTTTTGAGTAGTTTGAAACGTTGGATGCACCCTTTAGTAAGAAACCCGACCAAAGAAAAGTTCAGGTTTTGTTTTAATTAACGCCGTTTTTCTTTTCCCCAATCGTTTCTTTTTCTCCGTTCATTCTAGCATGATGAAAGTTTTCTACCGAAACTCATACAGCTTCCATCCACCGCCGTTGTGGCGCTTTAGTTTTGTTAAATCAGTTTAGTCTTGCTTTTGTTCGTACGTTTTCGTTTTGTAGTGAACAATTTGAAACCAAAAAAAAATTATACGAATGAGAGAAAATGTCTGGCCATTTCAATTCTAACCGAGCATTGGACGATTTTGGGGAAATCGCTTACGGGAAGAACAAGTGTGGCCAGAAAACGTGCTCGAATGTTGATTATTAGTTCGGATGAAAACAAGACACAACCAACACACCAACAGACAACACCCCACTCTATGGCCAACAACATCGAAGACTGCAGCCCAGCCCAATTTTATTTTATAGCAATTATGCGAAGAGATGTATGTTTTTGCCTCCAGCTGATAGGTTTTAAGTATACCATTCCAAAGTTATGTTCCTTTGAACTTTTGTTGAGTTTTGTTGAGCTTTGCCAAGGAAAAACATAGTGTGCAGCACTTTTTGAAAACATGCTTATATATCTCAGTATCTAAAAACGCTAATCCAAGTCTCTTTTCATCATGGTGGAAAAAGCAGCCGGTACGATGAGCGACCTGCCGGCGATGACTACAACCGAGGAAGTGGAGCGAGTTGCACCTGGACCAATGTCAGATATTATCCTGTTCTCAGCAGTGCTAGGACTCGTACTAAACTTCCGATCAGCCTAAGTCGAAGCGCGCGAGGTTTTGTTCACCATGTTTGTTACCAGTTTGCTTCGAGGAGTAAGTTCAGCGATCGAATGATTGAGATTTTGTGATTCGAGAAGGAAGCAAGTGAAGCCCTATTCAACCGACTAGCCCATGTGAGACAGAGGAGCAAAATCAGAAGCAACAGCAGCAGAAGGAGATGAGTTTTGCGTCAGAAAATTGATCTCACAATTTGTTCCGAGCGCAGTTCAAACAACTATACAACTATTTCGAGCCAGTGACCCAGCCAGATCCCTTCTCCAAGTAAGCCAGATGGAAGTTCCATCATCTGGACTTTTAAGTGTTAAAACAGTTTAATATATCGTGATAGAAAGAACTTATGAATATGTTTCCGGACCAGTGCAAACGCACAAGCAACTGAACCAATTTCCTTAGTTTCAGTCCAAAACGTCTACATTTTATGTATTTAATTCTTTTTGTTCTACTTCAATCATATCTAGATTTTCTAATTGGTTTTCTATTATAACAAAGAAACACAACAATTTCCAGTCAAAGTCATTACCATAAGAGCCTTAAGATTTTTAATTAGGGATTTACATAAAACTTCGAATGATGCAAGTGCAAGGAAAACAGTAAACGGTGCCTTTTATCGACTTGTAAATAACCATTTTAACTAAAGTAATTCTAAACAGAAGAAAAACGTATCAAGCGCAATCTGAAAGATTGCAATGCAGTGAAAAAGAGGAAGTCACATTCTATTGATTGTTGATTGTTATTTATCAGTTTTTTTCTAAAGCCTTTGAAAATTAAGCAATGTTTTGTTATCCGACTTCAAAGACAAAAAACAGGAAAATTTCAAATTTACCATATCTACTTGCATTTCCCTTCAAATAAATGTGAACTTGAATGCCTTCATTATGTGTATCATTGCAGAATTAGGAGAATTTATTATCATAATTGAAAATTTTGTACATATTTATTGCGAATAGACCTAGGATTAAACCGAAACTATAAGGAAACAGAAAACAAAACAATTTACTGTTTTAAATGATGAATGTTGTTTTATATCCCAAGTATCCGAAATGTTTTCCTAAATGTGAATACCCGTGCAATACCCGTAAAAAGGTGAATCACCTTTCCGTAGTGCGTTCCAAATCCTGTCATCATCCTTTTTCCATTCTACACGCTAAAAAATATCTACCTAATTTTTTAGTTTACTTCATTGAAAATTCAGTATATTGATTATTCTTGCAACGCAACATATCTCGGTATTCATAGGATAAGGTATCGACCGTGATAGTTTTTTTATTATTTTGTTATTGCCATAGCGGACATGTGAATTATCAAAGGTAAAGGGAGATTTACTTTCGAACTACCATGACATTCATGACATTGTTTTGCGTTGAGCTAGACATCTGAAAAAGAAAATTTTACCACACTTGTGCTTTTTTTTCATTTTTACAAATTTAAATTTTTATTTACGTATATATCTTTCAATTTTTATAGTGTTCATCGAATGTAAAGCAATATTTCCATCAAAAATTTTTTTAACTACAAAGTTAGTTTGTTTGCTCCAAAATATTTTTTTTTCTTCTCGCAAAACTTAACATAGTTATATCAAATGACGTGTACAAATATAATTTTAAAATAAAAATGTTGATCTTCTACAACTGAACTCGCTGGTACTCTTATTCAAAATTATAAGAAAAAAATTAAATTTCAAAATAAGCAGAGCCTGGTTCTCAGCTGCTTGTTCAATGAGCACTTCCACAGTTATTAACTGAGAGATTCCTTTGTCAATGTTGCCATTTTCGCATACGAATATCCTGTGGCAAGTACGATTATACTCAATGCCCAGGTCAAAGAAATTTCCGTTATGAAAAGATCCTGGACTGACCGGGAATCGAACCCAGACACCTTCAGCATAAAAATAAAAATTAGTCCTAGGACAGAGGCGCTATGAGTAGAATTATTTTGTGGTGTACACTGTGCAAGCTTTATCGTGATATCGCAAGCAATTTAAGCTATAATAATATAGCATACAAGTCCGCACGATAAAATGTTATTACTCATACACTGATGTCTCACTTGGAGGTCGTTTATGAATCGAATTCAATTAATTTTTAAAGTGAAGATGAATCGAAGCCAACCTTCAAATTTTCAAAAGCACGGATCTGGACAACCAAACATCCGTTAAAGCTGAAAACTTAATCGATTGGTCACTAGCTGATGGTGACCAATCGATTAGGTTTTCAGCTCAAACGGGTGTTTGTTTCTCCAGATCTGTGCTTTTGAAAATTTGAAGTTTGGCTTCGATTCATCTTCACCTTAAACCATATCTTTTGAGGTCTCTTTTCTGTGGTCTTTTGATGCTTCAAATACTTCAATAGTAAATTTTCAATCCACGTTTTGTAGAAAAAGTACTGTTAAGCTACCATATTGTCGTTTAAAAATCGCGATGATCAATTTTGTTTAAATTAGCATTTACCCTACATATCGATCGTCCAGTGAAACTACCCAAGGTTCAGAGATGAATGTTTTTAGCGTGTCATACAAGCATGCGACATTGCAATGCAACATTTTTTGCAGTGTGACATTATGCATAAATTAAGTCGGTTTTCACCACTCTAAAGGATAATATCACAGATAACAGACGTTGAAGTCCGATTGCACAACTGTGTAAGACAATTAACGGTCATTTCGAATGGCAACACAAGTAGCAACATCGTTGTGGCGCTGTCATCGCTGAATTCCCATGACGATGTCAGTGGTGAGTATGAAATATTTCAAGATACTGATATTCACCACTGATTGACGCAATTCGTTGTGTGGTGGCGCTAGTGATTGCAAGGAGATTCTGTTTGAATATTTACACAAATTTTCAGAAAAAAATTGTTCTAGCGTAAACATCTGTTATCTGTGATAATATTTTGAAGATTCGATTGACGACGGTCGCCCTGGTCAGTTCGAGGCCCGGGATCAACCTGTGCTTTTAATGGACTTATATACGGTTGTTTCGAGGAATTTCTCCAACTATAATAAAAAGTTTTAGAAATATCCCTAATTATGTCACGCTAAATTTCAACTCTTTTGACCACCTCCCCCTCCCCCTTTGTCTCGTTTATTGTAAAAGTCCTCCGAAATTTTTGTAAGGCTTGTCACGCTTGGCTTGACCCCCTCCCCCCTTAGAGCGTGACGCAATTTGTGCATGACCCCTAAAGAGTACTTCAAAGCAATCCTGGAACAATTTTCGCTGAAACCAGGCCCCCATCGGCAACATCGTTGGAATTCCAATTTTATGTCGCTAGTGTATGCTAAAAGTTCTTTTTTTTCAATCCTTCTTAAGGGGCTACTTCTTGAAACAGGGACATGGGTATTTCTGCCGGATTTTCAAAATTCCTTAAAAGAAAAAATAACCAGGAATTTCTCCAAAGTTTTCTTTGAAATTTCGATCAAAATACTGTATGGTAGTAAATATTCGAGCTGTTTAACGGAATACCTACTTACTTACTTATTTGGCTTTATATCAATTATCTTGATAAAGCCTCGCCAACAATAATTCGCCAATTCACTCGGTTCATGGCCGCTTCTCTCCATCCTCGACTGTGACCCATGCTCTCCAGGTCCTGGTGCACCTGGTCAATCCACCTAGCTAGCTGCGCCCCACGCCTTCTTGTTCCGACCGGATTCGTAGCGAACACCATCTTTACAGGGTTGTTGTCCGGCATTATTGCAACATGCCCTGCCCAGCGTATCCTTTCAGCTTTAGCTACCTTCACGATACTGGGTTCGCCGTAGAGTTGAGCGAGCTCGTGGTTCATCCTTCGCCGCCACACGCCGTTCTCCTGTACGCCGCCGAAGATCGTCCTTAGCACTCGGCGTTCGAAAACCCCAAGAGCTGGCAAGTCCTCCTCGAGCATAGTTCACGCCTCATGCCCGTAGAGGACTACCGGTCTTATGAGCGTTTTGTACATCGTACATTTGGTGCGGGGGTGAATCTTTTCTTGACCGCAATTTCTTCTGGAGCCCATAGTAGGCACGACTTCCGCTGATGATGCGCCTTCGTATTTCCCGACTAACATTGTTGTCAGCCGTCAACAAATATCCGAGGTAGACGAACTCGTACACCACCTCGAAGGTATCTCCGTCTTTCGTAACACTGCTTTCTAGGCGGGGTCCTGTCGCGCGCTCAGTTTCCGCCAACCAGCATGTACTTTGTTTTCGACGCATTCACCATTAGCCCGACTCTTGTTGCTTCGCGTTTTAGGCGGGTGAACAAATCTGCCACCGTTTCAAATTTTCTCCCAATAATATCCATCGTCATCCGCGAAGCAAACAAATTGTCCGGATCTCATGAAAATCGTGCCTCGACTGTTAAGTCCGGCTCTCCGCATAACACCTTCAAGCGCAATATTGAACAACAGGCACGAAAGTCCATCACCCTGTCGTAGTCCCCGTCGAGACTCGAACGAACTGGAGTGTTCGCCTGAGATCTTCACGCAGTTTTGCGCACCGTTCATCGTTGCTCTGATCAATCTGTGAGCTTCCCGAGAAAGCTGTTCTCGTCCATGATTTTCCATAGCTCTTACGCGGTCGATACTATCGTATGCCGCCTTGAAATCGATGAACAAATGTGTGTTAGGGACCTGGTACTCACGGCATTTCTGGAGGATTTGCCGCACGGAAAAGATCTGGTCCGTTGTCGAGCGGCCCGTCGATGAAACCTGCTTGATAACTTCCCACGAACTCGTTTTGCTATAGGTGATAGACGACGGAAGAGAATCTGGGATAGCACTTTATAGGCGGCGTTTAGGATGGTGATTGCACGATAATTTTCACACTCCAGTTTGTCGCCCTTTTTGTAGATAGGGCATATGACGCCTTGCTTCACTCCTCCGGTAGTTGTTCCGTTTCCCATATTCTGACTATCAGCCGATGCAGAAAAGCAGCAACTGTCGGGCCCATTTTGATGAGTTCGGCTCCGATACCATCCTTGCCAGCGGCCTTGTTTTTCTTTGAGCTGTTGAATGGCATCCTTAACTTCCCCCATCTGGGAGCTGGTTGGTTTCCGCTGTCCGCTGTGCTGACGTAGCCATCGCCTTCGTTGTCCTGACCTTCTGTGCATGTGTTCTCTGCGCCATTCAGGTGTTCATCGTAGTGCTGCTTCCACCTTTCGATCACCTCGCGTCCGTCCGTCAAGATGCTCCCATCCTTATCCCGGCACATCTCAGCTCGCGGCACGAAGCCTTTGCGGGATGTGTTGAGCTTCTGATCGAACTTCCGCGTTTCTTGAGAACGGTACAGCAACTCCATCTCTTGGCATTCAACCTCTTCCCGGAATAGGCGGGTTTGCTGTTTCCGCTTCAGTCTGTATCGTTCCACGTTTTGCCGCGTACCATGCTGCAGCATTGCAGCCCGCGCTGCATTATTCTCTTCTAAAACCTCCTGGCACTCCTCGTCGAACCAATCGTTTCTTGAGCTCCGTTCCACATATCCGACAATGCTTTCGGCAGCGTCGTTAATGGCTGCTTTGACTGTCCTCCAGCAGTCCTCAAGAGGGGCCCTATCGAGCTCGCCCTCATTCGGCAACGCTGCCTCAAGATGCTGCGCGTACGCATTGGCGACATCCGGTTGTTTCAGCCGCTCGAGATTGTACCGGGGGCGGGCGTCGATACCGTACATCATTGATGACGGATAGTTTTGGGCGCAGTTTCACCATCACCAGGTAGTGGTCGGAGTCAATGTTAGCGCCACGATAGGTTCTGACGTCGGTTATGTCGTAGAATTGCCGTCCATCGATCAAAACGTGGTCGATTTGCGATTCTGTCTGCTGAGGTGATCTCCAGGTGTAACCGATACGGGGAGGCTGTGCTGGAAATAGGTGCTACGAATGGCCATATTCTTGGAGGCGGCAAAATCTATCAGTCGTAGGCCGTTCTCGTTCGTCAGCCGGTGGGCGCTGAAACTTTCCAATCGTCGGTCTGAACTCCTCCTCCTGGCCAACCTGAGCGTTCAAATCTCCTATGATGATCTTGCCGTCGTGGCTTGGGCAGCGGTCGTACTCGCGTTCGAGCTGCGCGAAAAATGCGTCCTTGTCATCATCAGTGCTTCCGGAGTGTGGGCTATGCACGTTGATTATGCTGAAGTTAAAGAATCGGCCTTTGATTCTTAACTTGCACATTCGTTCATTGATCGGCCACCACCCGATCACGCGCCTTTGCATATCACCCATCACTATGAAAGCTGTTCCCAGCTCGCGTGTGTTGCCGCAGCTCTGGTGGATGGTATGATTACCTCTAAACGTTCGCACCAATGCTCCTGTTCAGCACACCTCCTGCAGCGCTAACGATGTCGAAAACCGCGAGTCTTCAGTACATCGGAGAGTATGCGAGTACACAGATAACAGATGTTTATGTCCGATTGTAAACTGGTGTAAGACAATAAATGGTGATTTTAAGTGGCAACACAAATAGCAACATCGTGGTGGCGCTGTTATCGCTTAGTTCCCATGGTGATGTCTGTGGTGAATATGAAACATTTCAAGATACTTATATTCACCACTGATTGCAGCAATACGTTGTGTGGCCGGCGCTAGTGTTTTTAACGTGTTTTAGTTTGAATATTTACACAAGTTTTTCAGAAGATTTTTGTTCTAACATAAACATCTGTTATCTGTGGCGAGTACTTCCAATTGAAGTTGAGAGATTTGCAGTTCAACGTACCGAGTTTCCAATCGCTAGTCCTTTTTCGTCACTGTGGTCTTTGCCGATTGTTCCGGTCCGTATTCTCTCATTGACGTTCCTGTGCTGATGTGTTTTTACGGTTGGCTTGCAGGGCCTGACACCAACCCCTAGATTTCCGCGAGGACCATTCCCCCTAAATGTTCGGAGGGCCATAGTGCGCAGATTAGCTTAGAGTCCTTCTTGGCACTCGGACGATGGTCAGCCGCCCCTGACATGGGGAACAGACGCTGTTGTGAGCCGCTCCTGACATGGAGTACAGACGCTCCAGGTTTGCAAAGGTAAAAGCAAAGCAAACCCCCCCTTCCCTGTCAGCATACGGACCCAAAGTTTCCCACCGGGGGTTGGTTACCCGATCTCCCAAGGTTACTCGTACCCCGGCCAGTACCACGAGGAGGGAGGATAGGGAGTTGCTGGGCAAGAGGCACAAAGGGGTCTATTTTATTCCTGCAGGTACTCCATGCCCAGCCATTTACCGCGCCAACGGAATACCTATAAGTTAATAAAAACCGACTTTAGAACTAACCACTTAATTTCACTAGATTTTGAATCTTTTGACAGAAACGCGTATTTCGCAAGGCCTGAAAGGCCATCTAAAGTGTCGTAGGGTTTCGTTCTACTTCGTCGTAAGCGCTATTATTCGTCGTATCAACCTTAAAATGTTCTACTACGGCGAATATCCCTACTTACCTGCAATATAGATTCATTTTCCAAGTTTAATTTTGTGAAAGCTGTTATGGTTCGCCACAATTGTACACCAAAAGTGCCATAAAACTACCTGCTACTCTAATTCGCTAAACAACTTTAGTTCAACACTGTGCACTTTCTCTCCGAAATCGCATGGACGAACACGATTTCAGATAAATGCTTAGCGATCGACACCAGTCACACCACTTTATAATACAAGTTTCTTCCCAGCCCCCTGTTAAGTCTTCACCGGGCACTTATTTTCATTATTGAAAACCTTCGTACTTTTTCACTGAAGAATTTCATCTCACTTCTCAATTTTATGAAATTTTCTGAACGACTGCTTAAAATTGAGAATGTAAACAAAGTTCAATCCGCCGTACTGAGAAATGATGCTTGGTGTAAAAAAAGGGTTCATTTGATTGTGTTATTTTCGCTGCACTGTGAGCAAATGCCATAATTTGTTCGGTCAAAAGGAATTTTGTTTATATGTTTTGAGCTGAATTTTTGATGACAAACAATGAATTTCAAGGAAATTAATATGTTTCATCATGCCTGCATGAATGGAGGGGGATGTTCGCAGATCTTTATATTCGCAGTAAAACATTTTATTATAGCGTTGATATGTTGTATTTTGACCACTCACTATATCACAGTGAGGCCGTAAGTTGTGAGACGAATCTGAAAACTGATTGCGACAAAATTAAAAACGATATGACGGATTTGAGAATACGGGCAAGATTGCAATTTCAAAAAGACGATTCAAGATTTATCAAAATCTTATAGTACAATGGGAAAGGATTGTTTGGCATCGGTTTGTATTAGTGGTAATTCACCTGCAATACTGGGAAAATTGCAGGTTCTTTAATTACGATGGATACTGGCACATTTTTTTATTAAGGTTCCTTCTAAGTTTCTACCTTGAAAGATGACCTAAAAAGATTCTTCAGGGAGACTTGATGAAATATCTTTAACCTTGCATTCTAGAAAAAATAAAACTTCAGTGATTTTTGGAACCGGTGTATTAAGAAAAAGTAAATTTTGGTATAAATAACTTAAAGTGGTGTGTATTTGAAGTTTTTAAGAGATGACAGATTTTGCCAAAAATCATCAAAAAAGTTTTGTTACGGTTAACGGTACAATTGATTCCGTAATTATTTCATTTGAGCATTAATGATAAATTTCTATATTTTTTAGTAGATACTTGATTTTTTAAAAAGGTTGCATAACGCATAGCTAGTTTTTATGATTTCCCGGGGTTTTATCTTAAATTCTTCCATGAGAAGGATCACGCTGTTACGATTCTATTTAAACTTAGAATGCATAGAGAGTTAAGATGTTTTTTAAATAAAAAGGATCTCTCAAAGTATTGCTTCAGAACACCTACGAAACTATACACAGGAATATGATTTTACGAAATCACTGCTTATCAACTTTGCTTAAAACGCCAACATATTTGCTTATCATGATTAAGTGACTCCAGTGTTCCAAGTAGGTACGCACAATAAGAATCGTCCATAATTTACGCTTTTTTTGCGGACAAACTAATCTTCTGTAGTGTGATTTTGTATGTACATTCTAGTAATTGTAATCCAAATAAGGTTTACCACCATATAGATAAATACTACAATAAACACGAATATTTAAACAGTTCACATTGAATGGAAAACGATTTTTCGAAACCTCTTTTATGGATACACAGTGATGAGGGATTCGTACAGCCATGAGTATTCAAAGGTTTTTTCAGTAAAATAAAAATGTCTTTTGAAGTAGCCCTTTTTCGAGATATTTAAAACTAAATTAGGACAATTTATTTCATTATTGATAGATATTATGAACAAAAAAATCATAGCGTGTAAAATAATACTGGCATTGATACGGTTCTACAATAAACATGAGGTTACAAATGAGAAACCAAAAGTGTTTATACAAAGTTCAATACGCGACTATTGATGCTACATAAATTTGCACGACAACCGAAGCATTTAACAATATTTTTATACTTATTATTATTTTTGCACGAATATTTTTTTTTCTGATTTCAGATACTTAATGTGTTTACTATGTAGTATCAAAAGAGCAGTCGTTCATGAAGAATGTTAGTAAGGTTATTCTATATTTGTTGCCTAGTATCAAAGTTAATACAAGACTCACAAACGTGTGAACGGTTACTTGAGCATCTCCATGACTCACTTTGGCTCAGGGGTTTTCTACGATCATTTTTTTATAAAACTCGGCAATAAGAAGAACTCCTTTATGATACATATTGTGAGCAAATGTGAGTTCAATTGATTTTTAAGAAACACCATGACGAAGTGAATTAAACACGACAAAAATAGGAGACGGCTTCCTATCTCAAATCATTTTATGACCAAATGGGAGATTCCGTAAGATTGCACACTGTTATCGGTATGAATCATACAGTCTTTAATGCAAAAATGACCCATTCGTTAAATCAAAGCAATGCATGACATATAAATGCGACACTTAATTAAAAGCCTTGAAACAAGTCACTTGATCCTCAATCTTGGCCGTAAACAAAAGTCCTTCCGTTAGGACATCTCCCCATGCTGTCCCAGTCTCTGCCGAACAAAGAAATTTACGACCTGACGTAGCTATCAATCGGCAGAATGGGGCGCCCCATCTGGCCAAAAGAGGGCCTCCTCATGCCATGTTCCGTGCAAAATGATAAACAAATACTATCTGATTAGAAGCGACCGAACTGCGCTGCTCACCGAACAACCAATCGATCCCATCGAATAGTGCAATAAAAACTCTTGCCTTTGATAAGTGGTCCGATGGCATGCGTTTTGCCGGACAGGGTCGTAGCAGTTCTGGGCTGAGGACATCTTTACGGTATTCGTACGGACATGATAACAAAATACATAGTTTTGACATGCTAAATGTCTATCTCAAAGGAAATATGTAATGAACATGAGCATGAGCATTGATGACCGTACCAATTCGTAGTTGCTACTCCGTGATTGACAAGAATCATCGAAATTGTACAGGGAACCAACAGATGTAGCTTGGGAGTAGCATACCATCTTCAAATGTACATTTTCAAGGACTCTGAAATTAGTAATGTCAATAACGGCGCCGGCCACGTCCTTACGGTCATCGGGGAAGGGAAGGAATGTTAGTGTGACATCCATTGTTACTGAAGACCGAGTATACCTCTGCATCTTCATGGTTGCCACGGGAAGGAGTTTTGTTAGTGGGATGGCTTCGAAGCTACATGATCAGGATTCACCTTGGTAAGTGATGCGATTCATGTAGCCTCTGTTTAAAAAGTTATCTATCAATGCATCGACATCTTAAACATCGAACTATTCAAAGGGTTTGAACCTCGAAATTTTATAAAACATGAATAAGCGCTTTATGTCAACACTTAAAGTGACGATATATTCATAGTTTGTTCAACAAATTCATAAAAAATACATGTTATGATACAAATGTGTTATAAAAAGCATGAAACGAGCTCACCAATTGGTAATCCATCTCGACTGAATAGTTACAATCGCAGCGTCAACACGTATAAGCAGGAATTAAAACCCATGAAAACCTCATTTTTCGGCGCATTTCAGCCCATACAAAATGTATGGAAAAAATTTTCACCGATAGAATATTTTAAAACTTTCCGATTATGGAAATATGGATCAAATTACTGATCTCTAGCGAGAAAAAATCCGATGCACATTTGATTTTTATAATCGTCTGGTTCAGACATAGCGTGTACCGTGGTCAAGTGCTGCCTGTCATCACTTCCTTCTCGTTAAGTGCGCATCGTACCTTCGTGCTGTGCGTACACGAATTTTCTCTGCTCTTGGAAGTTTTTCTTTAAAAATAACCTAAAGCAATAAAATAGTACTTTTTCAGTGCTAAAAATTAAAAACGGTACTTTTCAGTGCTACTAACACAGTACTTTTCAGTGCTACTTTTTCTACTATTGATTACTTTACAATCCTTGTTTGAACCCGTGCCTTCGATTTTTCGTTGGACCCGTTGGCGAAAGTTAGTGGTGGTAATCCTTCTTGGACACCGTCTACAAAAAATCCTCTTAGGAGGTCACGTCTTCTTTCGTTTATTCACTAAACATGGTTGGAACAACATAATGTTGATAATTGTATCAGTTTGATGCTCTGGACAAATTTTCCGAACACTAAATCGAAGCAGGCTCTTTGATTCAAGTGAGGAAGCAAAGAGTGTCGCCTATCGTGGTCAGTTGTTCCGAATTTGGGGGATTTAGGCAGGAAATCTTGAACTCCATTATAGGAATCAAGGTATCCTTCCAAATTGCAAAGAAAGGAGACTGTCGCGTTTTGCCGCAAACTCTTAAAGATTCGCGAACTTCTTCTCGAACATCTTGAGGAGAACAAGCACAAACTTTTTACTTATGACGACAAAACTGAACGTTTGTTCAAAGTTCGTCTTGAAAGGTCTCTCAAGTGACTATAAGTCACCTGAAGAGATCAAAAATAGAATAAATGATTTACTTGGATTTTCCCCAGTCCAAGTATTCATTATGAAAAAGAGAACCCAATCTGGCATTGTTCGGAAAGGGCTTTCTCAAGAATACTATTTAGTACCCTTTAAACAAAAAAAAACTAAATAATATTAAAGCTTTAGAAAAACCTAGACTTATGTTCGATGTCCGTGTGACATGGGAACATTGTCAGAAACCTGGAGGCAATTACCAGAAGTCGACTCAGTGCCGTCGGTGCCAAAAGTGGGTCATGGAACCAAAAAATGCCGCTTGGATGCTAAATGCATGATTTGCGGAGGTTTTTCTTACGCTAAGGACGTCTGTCCAGTGAAGGAAGATAGTGATAAGTTCATATGCTCTCATTGCGGGGGCAATCATAGGTCAAATTTTTGGGCATGCCCGTCGCGTAGGCGAGTCGTCGAGGCTCGTGCCAGGCAGATGAACAGTAATGTCCGTTACGATAACGGTCGTTTCCGGAATTTTCCTGATAGAGTATTGAGCAATGCTCATTTTCCAGTTAACGATCGCTTGATCAAAAATCATACACATCAGGAAGATAATAAACATGCTCATTCACAAATTAAATTTAATCCGCCGGGTAGCCGTTCGAATCTTTCAATTTCGAATGTATCTGCCCAAGAAAAATCCTTTGTCGATATCGTAGCAGGTAATTTGAACTTCTTCAAACTACGAGTACCCGTTCTAATAGTTTCAAATCAAATGGAAAAAACCCTGCCGCCACAGGAAACTTCTACCCCGCCTCTTCGTTCACTGAAATTGTAACGGAAAATCAGATAGTGAACTTACTATGACTGAAGCAGTCCAAGTTGGTGTGAAATTTATCAATCAAATTATTATTGGATTACGTTTTTCTAATGGATCCAATGAATATAAATTTAAATATTTTAAATTGGAATACTCGTTCTTCGAATGGTAAAGAGGACGAGTATTTAATTTTCTTACAGCTAAATACGTGCAAATAGCATTTTTACTGAAACGCATTTGAAACCTGGATCTAAACTCAAAAGAGATCCTAACTTTTTTGTTTATCGTAATGATCGACTTGATGGGGCATGTGGGAAAGTTGCAATCATCATTCATAGGAGTATAAAACATCAACTGTTTTCGTCATTTGAAACTAAAGTTTTTGATAGGGTAGATGTACCAATAGTGGAGGTACTAAGCACGATTGAACTTCATTTAACCGCCTAAATTCAAGAAGCGCAATTAATGTACATGCTAGTGTTGTAACGGGAAGTAACGACCATTGACTTAATGAGAAAAATGATTTCATCGTAGTAATCCACGGCATGTCAGTGAAAAATAATACCTCCACTATTGATACACTGTTCTTTTAGTTGCGGTATATTTTTAATTTGTGTTGCTATAGTTGCGGTATCCGTGGTTTTCTTATGGGATCCTCCACTATAGGAAAACTTTACCGCAACTATTGATACAAGTAAGAAAAGTTTTAGCAAATTTAGTGAAGTTTCATCAGTTTTGAAGCAATTTGAACGCTCTTTTCAATAATTCCGTGTATCAACAAGCCAATACGTCGATTGGCAGTGTCGATTCTGTGGCTAATATAATAAAATCAGTGAAAACGGCACTACCGCAACTATAGGAACACCCACAACTAAGGGAACACTTACCCTACTTGAAACACAGCTTGGTGACTTTAATGCCAAACATCGGTCAGAGTTTTATTTGATGAGTGCTTTTCAGGATTTTTCTCAATTCAATACCCTGACAGCCCTACTACATGTTTTTCCTCTTCTAAAAATCCATCTAAGATTGATTTGGTCTCAACCGACTCTAGTCATCTTTGTAGCCAATTAGTTACTCATGCTGATTTTGATTCTGATCATGTCTCTGTTACATTTCAAATATCCCATGAAACGATTCTCAATCCTATCAGCTCCATTTTCAGTTATTTACGAGCCGACTGGAATATATATGAAGCAAATATTGACTCTTATCTTGATGTTAACATTTCTCTACAAACAAAACTTGATATTGACAATGCTCTTGAAACTTTAACAAGCATTGCAATTCCAAAATGTGAAGTAAATTTTGAATCCGTGATTATAGACGATGATCTTAAATTCTCGATCCGTCTTAAAAACGTGAGGAGAAGGCAATTTCAAACGCACTCGCGATCCTGCTATGAATATTATATGGCAGGATTTGCAGAGATTTCTTTCACAATTGGTCGGCGTTAAGTCAGAGTGGACCAAGTGACATTTTTCATATTTTGAGAAAAATGAACTTAAAGCCTAACGCTTTGTAATTTTAAGACCCGTTAAAATTTTTGTTCAATATTTCTACACATCTTTGTGTTACTTTCAAACAAAATAATGTGAAGTGATAAGCATGATAAATCATAATCCAAACCTCTGATAGAACGATTTTTCGATGGGCTATGTGCACTTGGTCCACTCTGACTGGACTAAAGATCACCGTTCAGTGAGTTGGTTCACTCTGACTGAACTATTTCTAGGAAAATAACAATTATCCAACGCTTGCATGGTCAAACTGGGTGCAAATCTCAAAGACAAACAAATTATCAAGACCCTTCGACATCAGTATCGCAAATTCTTCAATAACCCATATCTTCTATCCCGAAATCAGAGGCATTACGATAGCTTGAAAATTAAGGTTTTGAAGACCAGAAATATTCAAATATGCGTTCAGTCAGAGTGGACCAAATGAATATCTTGTGTACCGACCAAAATATACAGGTCCAATAAGCGCCATTCTAGGACATTCCATAGATACACCATAGAACTACCATAAACTTCTATCGGACTCTGAAATTGTCTCAAAAAATGCAATAACTAATCAGTTTATTGCTTTTTGACACTTGGTCCGCTCTGTCTGCACTGAAATTGTTGCAATTTCCGACCACCCATCCAAATATAGTAAATGGTTAAGAATCAAAATCAAATGCATCGAATTAAGTAATATTTCTGAATTCCTGTTGATGGATGAGTAAAAGAATCATTCGATGTTGAATAACACTGCGGAACACGTTTTTGTCTCAAGCACCAAAATACTGCTATTTACTAAATCCAGATTTGCTGAATCCATTACCGTTTTCAAAAGTATCGTAGCACGTCTAGTTTGTTAGATATTCATTGCTGAAAATGCAGAATTTGACTATTTCAGCCCACTTGCATGCCAGTTTTCCAGCTTGTATGGCTATTAATTCGCTTAATTTTTCACAGAATTCAAACTACATGTGTATAACAACTATTATCAACAGAGTTCATAATATTTCGATGGTAAAAGTTATTTTTTGATGGTTATGAAAAGTATTGTATTTTGCCCATATAAGAGAAATAAAGAATTTGTATGGAGACTGCAAGTATGGTGAAAAAATCGATTTGATCTAAATTTAATCGTTCAATTTCAACCAAATTATATCTAAAATGAAAGTTAAAGTCCTATTTTGCATGCTTAGGAGATAAGATCTAAAAAAGATTGATATATCATACTTTAAATTTGATGTCAACATCAATAAACCAGTGTTTTTATGCAACTTTGGCGACCTGTAGCTAAAAATTGTGACGTGCTGGAACATTTCTAAGAGCGGCATCAGATTTAGCAACCACAAATCTACTTGAGACACCATAATTTGATTCTTGAGACACGCAAAAGTGTCCTTTTTGTTGCGCTGTGTAATCTTCAATCTCTTGAAATGTCTTCATTTCCTTGCATTGCCAATGCGCTGATCACTTTCGCTGTTATGGTAATAAGCACTTGGTCCACTCTGACTGGCATACTTTTATCGATTTTTATTGATCTCCAAAGTAAATTTGTTACATATCTCTCGCAATTTATAGCATTTATCAAATCTGATCAAAGTGAAATCGAGGTTAGGGTTAATTTCTCGTCTAATGAAAAAATAATCCAATTTTACACATATTTTGTACTTGGTCCCCTCTGACTTAACGCCGACAATTGAGAAAACAAAAATTTTTGAAAATATTTTTTTTTTCAATTGGACCCTGGTCCTAAGCCCTTTTGGAAATTATCTAAAATTTTGAAATAAAAAAAACCTCAGAAGCCAATACCGCCATTGAAAGCGGAAAAAAATTATTACTAACTAATTGCGAAAAAAGTTCAAAAACTTGCTATGCAGTTTGAAAAGCGCGCACAACTTTAATTTAGGACTTACTAGTCCAATTGAAAATCAAGTTACTCAGTACTTTGGAAATATTCTCAATCAAGAGAACGTTTTTGAAAATTCTTAGGAAACTGATTTGGAGAAAGTGAGAAACTATTATAAAAAAAAAATATAAAAATATGAAAGCTCTTGGCGATGATGGAATTTTCTACATTCTCATCAAGAAACTTCCAGAAAGTAGCTTATCATTCTTATTTGAATATATTTTTACACATGTTTTGAATTAGAATATTTTTCAGACAAATGAAAAAAATGCTAAAGTTGTGCCAATTTTAAAACCAGACAAAAATCCTGCAGAAGCTTCTAGTTACCCTCCAATCAGTTTGCTTTCCTCCATCAGTAAACTTTTTTGAAATGTCATTTTGAACAGAATGATGGTCCACATCAACGAAAATTCAATTTTGGCAATGAACAGTTCGGATTCCGCCATGGACATTCGACCACTCATCAACTTTTACGTGTAACAAATTTGATTTGTTCCAACAAATCTGAAGGCTATTGTACTGGTCTTTCTTTTCTAGACATACAAAAAGACATTCGACAGTGTTTGACATGGAGGCAAGATTGTAAAATTAAGAAACTTTAGTTTTCCAACATATGTTGTTAGAATAATCCAAGGTTATCTGTAGTATCGTACACTTAAATACAGTTTAATTATCAGAACTCCAAGTCTGAAAGGCTTCCTGTAAGAACTGGTGTTTATCAAGGCATAATTTTAAAAAACCTCTTATAGAAAGCAAAAAATATAAACTTGTTACTTGGAAACACCCATTAGATGATAATGCTGAACGGCCTAGCTACGCCCGTGTCCTTCCGATACGGTTTGATTTGCCCAATTGGATCCGTGGCTCTAATCTTGAATCCGTTTGGCTTTACGGGTCGTCGTCGTTGTCTTTGTTGGTGCGACTCTGAACGGGTGATGATTGGCCTTCCCGTGTGTTGTTAGCAAGACCTAATTTTTATTTCAGCTTCGATAGCTCCCTTTCCAATCGACCGTGAAGAGTCTCCGATGCCACAGTTAACATCCATCCCCCGGGAAATTCTGACGAGGCGCTAAATTGGCGTTGAGAAAGTGACAAAGCCTTTGAGGTGGCATAGCAGATTAGCACTTCTGATTAGAACCAGCTGATAGCGATTCTTTGGAAGAGAAGCGTGCCGAATGATCCAAGCAGGAAGTGAACGAAACATTTAGTGTGGAAATTGTGTCAGGTTATGAGTGTCTGGGAAAGTGTGTGCAAACAAGTGCCGCTGGGTAACATTCCGGTTCGTGAAGATACACGCTTGAACGAAGTTACACAAAAGTGAGTGCGACTCGCACAAATCGAGCTCTTCTGATCAATACATCAACTGTGTGATTTTAAGACATGCTGAAATCTTGCTCCTGGGTTGATTTCTTCTACTTTTTTGCAAAGAATGTGACACATAAAGAAGCTTCACAATCCTAAGCATCTCTGTGTGTTGCAATACTTGAGAAAATGAAACAGAAATCAGTTTAAAATCGATTTATCAGGATGTTTTTAAAATTACATACATGGTGTAATGATCCATAAAGTGCCTGATTTTGTGTAACTTTATTTTAGACAGTTAACTTGTGGAAAGCAGCAGAAAGACATCATTGATCGGCAGCGGAAATCGAGATTTCATTTCTTGCTCAGGACTGCTGTGCGTTTCAGTGAGTGGATGTGGTGGTGAGACGAGAACAGTGTTATGAAATTAGACAGACAGGAGACGGAAGCAATAATGCCAACACAGATTCGAAAAATGGGAAGCTTAGCTGTCGTAATCTTGCTGATTACCGTCGGATTAGCGGGAAAAGTTTTCGCATTTAGCCATGGAAAGGGAAAGGCGAGTTATCCCCTGCACAACGATATTTTGATGCTGTTGCACCCGAAGGTTAGTATGTTGTATTAGGATTGTGTGTTGGCTTAAGAAAGATGCAACTTTTGGAATTATATGAAGACTCTAACAAAGAAAAACAGAGGTAGCAATCAAATTGTTTCAATTGTAAATTTATTTTATATTTTGTACAATCAGGTATCTTATTAGACGCAGCCATCCACTCACTGCAATTTCTGAACAGTTCTTAATACCAATGTATATATGGTATAGCTAAAGCTTCAATCATTCATTATTAAATTCTAGTGGAGACAGATCAATGTAAATATATATTCAAAACCTGGAAAATTAACGTTTGATCACTGTTTTTGCCGCCCAATCGCTTTTTATCATGAGATTTTTAAGGTTTAGCGTTTGTTTTAAATTTCAAAAGCAGCTTTCTTCCGATAGGTCATTGACATAGATTGTTTCCATTTGGAAGAAAAACTGCCTTTTTAGTTTTTGTAAATATTGCGATCCTGAATATAACTTAAAGGTAATTGTAGAAGATCCTATCGCGACTCGACCACTGGGTCGAAACAAACAATATGCTATCAAGGACTCGGTTTGGTTTTCTTAAGAGCGAGGGAACAAATGAACTTGTTTTTTCTGTAAGGACCAGGGCTTTAGGACATTTCGTTGAAAGACATTTGGTCGAATGACATTTTTCGTACGTACATTTAGTCGTAGGGACATTTGGTCGAATAGCTTTAGAACACTTCGTAAAATGATATTTGTTCTTCTTCTTCTTCTTGGCATTAGCGTTATCCAAGGTCGGATTTTCAAATGTGGGGGCCCGGGTGCCACTATCTTGTGGAGGCCCTTTTCCCAGAAAAAAATATAATTCAGCATAAATTAGATATTTGTAATGTTTTTATAAGGTTTGTATTACCAGAATCAAACTATTTTATAACGTTAAATAATACTTCAAATCTCCTATGAACGTAAACCAGTTTGAAATTCAAATTAATGTGGGTTATGCATTTTTTATATTTGATACATCCTAGATTTTATATGTTTACAGGTTAAATTCAATATTTTAGTCAATGTAAATCAATGTCGATGTGAACAACATAATTCGTTTGACGATTCTCTTTTAAGTACTTTAATTCAAATTAGGGCTTATTCTATCCATGTTCAATATTCAAGTGGTTGAACAAACAGATTTAGCAGGTCTTTTTTCTAGATACTGTAGGTCTTTATTTTAATAAAAGTCTCTAAATAGTCTCAATTTTTATTGGAAGATCTCTAAGATATCAATTTTATTTGAAATTATCTCTAGAGTCTCCTTTACCCTTATTAAGAGTTGCAGTGAATCCTGATGCAAAATTCTACGTGCTCCTGAGAAAAATGAAAGACTTTAATGCAGCTTTTCAGCAGGTTCTTCAAGAGTTTTATCTCATATATCTTATGGAAAAATTTCAAGAAATCTTCTAGTGTTTTTCCAGCGATTACATCAGAAATACTTTCAGGGATTCATACTCATACTCAACAATCCTTTTAGTACTTTTTCTAGCGCTTCCTTGAGCAATACTCCCAGAAATTCTTCCAGTGATTTTGCAAAGGATGCATAGAACTTTCTCCAAGAAAACCTTGAGCACTCCAACGATTGATCTTCAGTTATTTCCTTATCCTTACCCCGAGTTTCTTTTCAAGGAGTATACTAGGATTCCTCTATGTGTTTCAACCGAAAGGAAAGCGATGGTAGAATCACCCGATATAATCATGGACTTCAGGATCTTTCGTAAAGGAAATTTCCTTGACTTCCCTGGGCATAGAGTATCATCGTACTTGCCACACGATTACAAATGCGAAAAGGGCAACTCTGGCAAAGAAAGCTCTCAGTTAATAACTGTGGTAATGTTTTGTCCGTTGGACGTTTTTTCCTGATGACGTTTTGTCCTTTTGACGTTTTGTTCTTTAGACGTTTTGTCAGTTGGACGTTTTATCTTTTTGACGTTTTTTTCTTTGGAAGTTTTGACCTTCAGACATTTTGACTAATCCTTTGGAGGTTTTGTTCTATGGACGTTTTTTTTCATTGGACGATTTGTACTTTGGACTTTTGTTCTTTGGTCATTTTGTCCTTTGGACGTTTTGTCATTTACACGTTTTATCCTCTGGACGTTTTGTCTCTCAACGTTTTGTCCTTTGGACGTTATGTCCTTTGGACGTTTTGTTTTTTTGGACATTTTGCCCTATGGACGTGTTTTCTTTTGGACGTTTTGTTCTTTGGTCATCTGTGCTCCGTACATTGTAGGGTAAATTATGTATTTTGGACAGGCTAAGGATATGTCTGGAAACGGCGATCGATTAACTGCATTAAATACATATATTTCATTACGCAATGTTACTTATATGCTTAATGTCCCATTTTACTTTGAGTTTCCGGGAAGAAAAAGCTTACAAACTGTAGTATTAGCTTCCAAAATAGCGTTTTTTGGCAGCCTGTCTGTCATACATATCGGACACCTAATTTACATTTTGGATACCCTCATGTGAATATAATTTGGACAGAGGCGTTATCTCAATATTCATACAGTGATACCACCATAAGTCGATGTTTCATGACTCGATATCGACTCATGGAACCGTATTAAAAACAAAATTTTATGGTTACTATGATGGTCCCTAGAAGCAGCTTTCCAAAGGACTGCTGTTCCATTGCTCGATATTTCCATGAGTCGATGGTCCCTTCAATATCGACTCATGGAGGTTTCACTGTATAATGGTTTCTTGAAAAGACGATCGTATCATAATACTGTAAGAGTTAACATGTGCTTTATGCATTTTTTCGCTTATTGGATGTGTATATTAGTTCAATCAATAATTTAATTTAATGCAAGCAAATATCATCAGATCCTCGAAAAACGCCTGCAAGTATGCATGCATGCAACATTCTAGTGTGTTTCATCAGATGGCCAAATTATATCAACTGAACAAAAACCATAACCTATTTTGGACAACACCCGATTTTTACATTATATACTCATGTTAAGGTTTTAGATGAACTTAGCTTAAATTTTAGACATATTTAATCATGTTTCCACTTTCAAACTTTTTATGAATGTTAATTCTGAGCGCTATTATTGCATTTAATGTATGTTCTTAAAATGCACATCCTTTTGCATTCGTAGGTTTCACAGATGTTCTGTAGATACAATTTACAATTTTTATATTTTTGAAGCCAATTTGTAATTGTTGTGAAAATGGTCATCATTAATAAGTAGTATAGTGTATCAAAAATGCAATATATGATTTCCCGTACATGTATTCCTCACCATCTCATTGGAAATAAGCATAGAACGACTAGCCTGCCCAAATTATATACATGTCCAAATTATATACGTTACCCTATCCATTGAACATTTGTTTTTTGGATGTTTTGCCCTTTGAACGTTTTGTTCTTTAGTCGTTTCGTTCTTTAGTCGTTTCATCCTTTGAACGTTTCATCCTTTGATCGTTTGCTCCATTTTGCCAAAGACACTAAAGAGCTAGGTTTTCATTTGACAATTTACGAACTCTTTTCTTATTTTTTTCACATCAAATTGAAGTGTGCATATCTGGTAGAGTTGCAGGATCCTACGGGATCCATAACAGTTTGTTTGATTGAAAATGACGATTTCCCATAAATGAATATATGTTTAGTTTTATGTATTTTTATTATATTTAATATAATTTTTAGATTTTTTTTTTAATTTTGCTATGATTTTTAATGTTAAATGCCCATTTTACCCCTCTACCGGCATCTTCATATTTGACCGCAATTAAAATATTCAAACCTCGATAATTTTTTTGTTTCTCGATATTTTTGTACCATTTTCATTGGTCATTGGTGATCTGGTTTTAAAGATATTCCGACATTTATTTGGGGGCCCACAATTTCCATATAAAATGTCTCTGGCGGCCATTTTGTTTCACGCCAATTTATGAAATAAAACACATTACACAAGCTAGGTGATAAGGTGCTTCTCTGAAAAAATCATACAAATCGGCTTAGCATCTAGGAGATATCTAAATATTACGAATGATGTTTGTGAATTTTAAGATTTTTATTTGACCAGCTTGGTACCAGACACTTACTTACTTATTTATTTGGCTTTACATCAATTATCTTGATAAAGCCTCGCCAACAATATTTCGCCAAATCCCTCGGTTCATGGCCGCTTCTCTCCATCCTCGATTGTGACCCACGCTCTCCAGGTCTTGGTGTACCTGGTCAATCCACCTAGCTCGCTGCGCCCCACGTCTTCTTGTTCCGACCGGATTCGTGGCGAACACCATCTTTACAGGGTTGTTATCCGGCATTCTTGCAACATGCCCTGCCCAGCGTATCCTTCCAGCTTTAGCTACCTTCACGATACTGGTTCGCCGTAGAGTTGAGCGAGCTCGTGGTTCATCCTTCGCCGCCACACGCCGTTTTCCTGCACGCCGCCGAAGATCGTCCTTAGCACTCGGCGTTCGAAAACCCCAAGAAGCTTGCAAGTCCTCCTCGAGCATAGTCCACGCCTCATGCCCATAGAGGACTACCGGTCTTATGAGCGTTTTGTACATCGTGCATTTGGTGCGGGGGTGAATCTTTCTTGACCGCAGTTTCTTCTGGAGCCCATAGTAGGCACGACTTCCGCTGATGATGCGCCTTCGTATTTCCCGACTAACATTGTTGTCAGCCGTCAACAAGGATCCGAGGTAGACGAACTCGTCCACCACCTCGAAGGTATCCCCGTCTATCGTAACACTGCTTCCGATTCTGGCCCTGTCGCGCTCAGTTCCGCCAACCAGCATGCACTTTGTTTTCGACGCATTCACCATTAGCCCGACTCTTGTTGGGCTTCGCGTTTCAGGCGGGTGAACAAATCTGCCACCGTTTCAAATTTTCTCCCAATAATATCCATGTCGTCCGCGAAGCAAACAAATTGTCCGGATCTCGTGAAAATCGTGCCTCGACTGTTAAGTCCGGCTCTCCGCATGACACCTTCAAGCGCAATATTGAACAACAGGCACGAAAGTCCGTCGCCCTGTCGTAGTCCCCGCCGAGACTCGAACGAACTGGAGTGTTCGCCCGAGATCTTCACGCAGTTTTGCACACCGTCCATCGTTGCTCTGATCAATCTTGTGAGCTTCCCGGGAAAGCTGTTCTCGTCCATGATTTTCCATAGTCTATGCGGTGATACTATCGTATGCCGCCTTGAAATCGATGAACATGGTGCGTAGGGACCTGGTACTCACACAGCATTTCTGGAGGATTTGCCGCACGGAAAAGATCTGGTCCGTTGTCGAGCGGCCGTCGATGAAACTGCTTGATAACTTCCCACGAACTCGTTTGCTATAGGTGATAGACGACGGAAGAGAATCTGGGATAGCACTTTATAGGCGGCGTTTAGGATGGTGATTGCACGATAATTTTCACACTCCAGTTTGTCGCCCTTTTTGTAGATAGGGCATATAACGCCTTGCTTCCATTCCTCCGTTAGCTGTTCCGTTTCCCAGATTCTGACTATCAGCCGATGCAGACAAGCGGCCAACCTGTCCGGGCCCATCTTGATGAGTTCGGCTCCGATACCATCCTTGCCAGCGGCTTTGTTGTTCTTGAGCTGTTGAATGGCATCCTTAACTTCTCCCATCGTGGGAGCTGGTTGATTTCCGCTGTCCGCTGTGCTGACGTAGCCATCGCCTTCGCTGTTCTGACCTTCTGTGCCTGTGTTCTCTGCGCCATTCAGGTGTTCATCGTAGTGCTGCTTCCACCTTTCGATCACCTCGCGTCCGTCCGTCAAGATGCTCCCATCCTTATCCCGGCACATCTCAGCTCGCGGCACGAAGCCTTTGCGGGATGTGTTGAGCTTCTGATAGAACTTCCGCGTTTCTTGAGAACGGTACAGCAACTCCATCTCTTGGCATTTCACCTCTTCCAGGCGGCGCTTTTTGTCCCGGAATAGGCGGGTTTGCTGTTTCCGCTTCAGTCTGTATCGTTCCACGTTTTGCCGCGTACCATGCTGCAGCATTGCAGCCCGCGCTGCATTCTTCTCCTCTAAAACCTCCTGGCACTCCTCGTCGAACCAATCGTTTCTTGAGCTCCGTTCCACATATCCGACAACGCTTTCGGCAGCGTCGTTAATGGCTGCTTTGACGTCCTCCAGCAGTCCTCAAGAGGGGCCCTATCGAGCTCGCCCTCATCCGGCAACGCTGCCTCAAGATGCTGCGCGTACGCATTGGCGACATCCGGTTGTTTCAGCCGCTCGAGATTGTACCGGGGCGGGCGTCGGTACCGTACATTGTTGATGACGGATAGTTTTGGGCGCAGTTTCACCATCACCAGGTAGTGGTCGGAGTAAATGTTGGCGCCACGATAGGTTCTGACGTCGGTTATGTCGGAGAAGTGCCGTCCATCGATCAAAACGTGGTCGATTTGCGATTTTGTCTGCTGAGGTGATCTCCAGGTGTACCGATACGGGGGGCTGTGCTGGAAATAGGTGCTACGAATGGCCATGTTCTTGGAGGCGGCAAAATCTATCAGTCGTAGGCCGTTCTCGTTCGTCAGCCGGTGGCGCTGAACTTTCCAATCGTCGGTCTGAACTCCTCCTCCTGGCCAACCTGAGCGTTCAAATCTCCTATGATGATCTTGACGTCGTGGCTTGGGCAGCGGTCGTACTCGCATTCGAGCTGCGCGTAAAATGCGTCCTTGTCATCATCAGTGCTTCCGGAGTGTGAGCTATGCACGTTGATTATGCTGAAGTTAAAGAATCGGCCTCTGATTCTTAACTTGCACATTCGTTCATTGATCGGCCACCACCCGATCACGCGCCTTTGCATATCACCCATCACTATGAAAGCTGTTCCCAGCTCGCGTGTGTTGCCGCAGCTCTGGTAGATGGTATGATTACCTCTAAACGTTCCCACCAACACACTCAATCACGATTTGCTTGTTCGGTAATTTTTTATACTGGGTACGAATTGTAAATCATAAAAAATACCGAACTTTCAGCTTTTTAATTGAAAACTTCTGAGGTTCAGTAATAAATTTTACTTTTTACTGAACTACGGTAGCTGTCAGACCCAATTTTGCAACATTACCGAACAGGCCGAAAAGTCAGTAAAAACAATTACCGACTATTCAGTAGTTGATGTTTTTTACTGACTTGTCGTCAAAATCAAATCAAAACAAACTGATGCGCATGCGGGAAAGTGTCAAATGAGAATCTCTGCTGTAAAATCGTCCGGCGCCGGGAGTCACGGCTTTGGCAACCAAGCTTTTCCTGCACCTATTTTGCGCTTTCTCGTGGTAAGTAATCGAAATTTAGTGAGAAACTCAACCATTTTAAGCAACCAAAAAGGCTCAGGACTGCTTACGTTGGTAAATTCGGATGGTTTCCATACAAGAGGTGAAGTCATCTGCATCATTGAGTTTGCCTCTTGTATGCAAACCATCCAAATAATGATTTTGTCACACATTTTTCGATTACTTCCACTGAGATATGAACATACCGTAGATGTTTATTCGTACGAAAAATGCATGTCGATGTCCATGTTCATGTCGATTGGGTGTTAATTTGTATTGATTTCTGAAAAAAACAGTATCCGGAAAAGCAAATCGGAGCATGGGAAACTGGAAAGCCAGTAAAAACGCTTTACAATTTTACTGACTAAGTTAGTAATTTCCATCAATCAAAACATATTTTGATTTACTGGGTTTTTTCGGTAATCGTAAAAATTACCGAAAAAGCCGTAGTTCCAAAACCCAGTAAAATTTTACTGGTCGGTAATCTGAATTGGCTGTGAATGTTCCTGTCCAGCACACCTCCTGCAGCGCTACGATGTCGAAACCGCGGGTCTTCAGTACATCGGAGAGTATGCGAGTACTTCCAATGAAGTTGAGAGATTTGCAGTTCCACGTACCGAGTTTCCAATCGCTAGTCCATTTCGTCGCTGTGGTCTTTGCCGATTGTTCCGGTCCGTATTCTCTCGTTGACGTTCCTGTGCTGATGTGTTTTTACGGCTGGCTTGCAGGGCCTGACATCAACCCCTTAAATTTCCGGAGGACCATTCCCCTAAACAGGCTTTGCAGAATTCGCTCTCATTTGAGTATGAAGCACGATCAAAGCAAGCAAAGAAAAAACATCCCATCTGTTGCGGTCCACGATCGTCATTGTATCGCAAGGTGTAACAAGTCTGATAAATGGAAGCAGCAAGCGAGAGCCCCAACGAGAGAGCGATGATAAAATCCATTTTTCTCGCTTGTTTACCGTTGGGGATAGTGTTTTTCTTTACTGGCACGATAAACAATCCACGAACTTCCAATAACAACAATGTCCCCAGGCTTGGAGCATGTTTAGTGGGGTTTTATCATGCACTACTATCCCCCAATCTGATCAAACTTGTAGCAGTATACGATAAACAGTCTCTCATAATGTGCAGCATGTTATGATAGTTACAGAGAGCGATACGCGAGAGATTCTCTCAATTTTCTCAGGATTCAATCCCTGCCCCTAAATGTTCGGAGGACCAAAGTGCGCAGTTTAGCTTAGAGTCCTTCTCTGGCACTCGGACGATGATCATCCGCCCCTGACATGGGGAACAGACGCTGTTGTGAGCCGCTCCTAACGTGGAGTACAGACGCTCCAGGTTTGCAAAAGCAAACCCCCCCTTCCTTGTCAGCATACGACCAAAGTTCCCACCGGGGGTTGGTTACCCGATCTTCCCCAAGGTTATTCGTACCCCGGCCAGTACCACGAGGAGGTAGGGATAGGAGTTGCTGGGCAAGAGGCTAAGGACCGCACAAAGGGGTCTATTTTATTCCTGCAGGTACGCGAGGTACCAATGGTACGCCATGCCCAGCCATTTACCGCGCCTTGGTACCAGACACATGAATGCTCATTATTCAAAGACGGCTTCACCATATTGCATCATTTTTTTTCAACGGACTCTCATCAATATACAGTCACCCCACAGTTATGGATCAGCTAAGCGTCATTTTTTAGAATAAAATATGATTACAAATCATGGCGACCCTGTAAAAACAAATTTACCCGGCTGGCAATTGTTTTCGAGAATACACATAAAAAATCTCGGTTATTTACGAAAAAGTGTCTATTTCGAAAGAAATTTCAAACGTTGTCCATCCCACTGATGTGGATCAATGGAACAGGAGGGTCCTTATTGTGGATCAAATCGACTCATATTATGGATTAGAACACTATAAAAGCAATTTATCTGTGAAGCAAACGAATGGTGTGTTAGTGAATGTACCGTTTTGATTCAAATTCCGGACAGCTTCAAATTCCGGACACTCTACTTTGTATGGGAAAGGTTTACTTGAAATGTTTCAAAATTTCCCGTTCAAAAGTTCACAACATTCAGGCACGTTTAAATATACATTTACCATAGCAATCCATGAAATATTATAATGCGTGATTAGTTTTGACGTTGCTCTAACGGGTGAGAAAGTTTTATTTTTAATTTAACCATTTTAGTTTTGCTTTTCGTGAGCTGTCCGGAATTCGAAACAAAGTGTCCGCAATATGAAACAAAAATTAGGTTGCGTCCGGAATAAGAATCATGGAAAGTTTTCTAATTTTTATTTATTTCAGGTAATTCAAGCTGTAAAATCCGAATCTTCGGCCGCCATTTGAAAGATTAGTGTGTTGAAAGCATGATAACGCCGAGGTATCATATATATATGTTTCAATTTATATGCTTTTCGATCGGTTATACCACGCTCAGGCCTTAAGTGTCCGTAATATGAATCAAAACGGTATACGTTTCGGCGTTTCTTTCGGAATCGTCTTATCGTTGATTCATAACTGTGTACCGTAAAACGGGGTAACTTGATAGTTTTTTCGAAGAAAACTTGAATATTTATGAGATCCCAGCAGTCTGTGAGCGCGAGTGGACGTGAAAAAAAATTCGGCTGTCTTTTTTTTGTGGAGTGGTGTTATCGGTGCAATTTAAGCTTTGAAGGACGAGTAGATCGGTTTCCGGAGAAGCAATGTGTTGAGGTGTGCCGTAGGGACGTTCGGTTTATTGCTAGGGAAATAATGCTACCTGAGCCTAACGGTTGGCGTACGAACAACTGTTGGAAATGGATTGGTCATTAGGGCGATTCAAATTTTAAAAATGTTTGAAAATCCAATCTCCCATATGCTCCTTACCATCCTTACCATAGAAATGGTGTGCTGAGAAATTTTCAGCTTTCTAGGTGGTGATTTAAAGGTGGCCCAAAGACAATGAAGGTTTATATGGAAATTACTATGGAGAAATTTTGAGAAATGTTCCAAACACGCTAGTACTATAATGTAAGTAAAAACTTATCATCCCATATTGAAAACTCATCCTTCAATCCTTAATGAAGGATGTTGCTGAAGAAACAAATCCCTTTTGAGCTAATTTTGTTTAGGATTTTTGTGCATGTTAGCAGGGCTATAATCCCATATTAAGCTAATAATAGCAAACAAACTCATGAATATTTCTTCTGCCATCCGTCGGATAGAATTTCTCTCTTCAGCAAATTTCTTTATTATGGTTTGCAGAATGAGTTTTTACTATGGGATAATAAGTTTGTACTTACATTAAAGTACTAGCGTGTTTGGAACATTTCTCGAAATTTCTTCATAGTAATTTCCATATAAACCTACATTGTCTTTGGGCCACCTTTAAATCACCACCTAGAAAGCTGAAAATTTCACAGAACACTATTTTTTATGGTAAGGATAGTAAGGAGCATATGGGAGATTGGATTTTCAAACATTTTTAAATTTCGAACCGCCCTATTGGTCATCTTACCAGCTATACCCAATTGGGAGATCCGGTGAGTTTGTTCCAAAGTATTATCAGAATATTGTTCGCAATAATTGAATTTTGATAAGTGCCGCGGAACGATTTGTTTTTTTTTTTTGTGATAGCATCGTCGGGTCGGGATCACGGATAATCGAATGGTTCGCGTCTGGGTGGAAATATGTTTTAAATTTGCCACTATTTCCAAATTTTCTCCGTTTTTGAGCTTATTTAGTTTAAACATAAAGAGGCGCTTCTTTTACTGTTTATTATTTTTTTATTTAGAATTGCCGCCATTTTTTCAAAATAAGTTGGATACGTTTTTTTTCTCTAATGTTCAATTTCCGAGTAGTTAAAAAATACTAGTTTGTAGATCTTACGCGTAGTGGTTTTCTGTTTTTTTTTTCTGTTGTCCTATATTCTTTTACTCCGATGACACTTGAGGGATCGGTTCTGCTTTTAAATCATTAATCAGCAGATACACACACTTGGTGTTTTAACTAAAATTGATAGTGCTGCAGTGAACCTTTGTGTTATGCTCCTAGAGAAGAAGCCTATTAACATTCAAATGATAAGAACAAAAAGTTTAATAGTACCAAAACGTTGTGAGAAAATTGATTTTCTTCATTGTGTCGGGGTTTTGAGGAAGCAGCATTTTGACAGAATCTGTGTGTGACACGTGGTCATATAATGACTGATTATTTGTACGATAAAAACAAAGGGTGCAAAAAACCAGCAAATTAAATTATCATTTTCATCGTGAAAAGTTTTCTGAACCGTGTTTAGTTTCGCTTGTTCTTATTAGAATTTTGCAACTCTCGGCTGACGGTGATGGTGGCTAAACCGTTACGCATTAAAAAGTGATAACATACCTATATGGGGTTTGAATTTGTGAAAGTTGTACAAATCTCGGTCTATGATGTCGGCGAGGAAATTGAAGAAACCAGCATTGAATGTTACAGCTTGGAGTTGTTCTGGTGAGTTCGTTCCTACTCATCTGTAGTTATCTCTGTTGCCCTACACAAACAAGTCCATGAGTCTCCTTAGTTTTTCGTAACACCAAGGTAATACAAACCCGCCATAGAATTGTCGACTACCTCTCATATAAAATAGTTTCACGAACTACTGTTAGTTCTACATTTTTTAAATTTTACACAATTAATTGCAGTTGAATCATATAAACAGTTCAACTACGTTGAATAATCTTGTTTCAAGTCATGAAAATATTATCACAAATAATGTGTTTTTTATTATTATCTCTGTCTATTGCGTGACAGAGGTCAGAATAAGTTTTCTTCTCGTTTCAGAGAGCGAGTAATGGCGCTTTAGCCTAGGCTTTATTGCTAGGACATGCGGAAAAAATACCCGTGTCCCATCCCAGGAAACGGAGAAGGACCACAACGAGTGCGCATCAACATTCTTAGCAAAGCCACTCCCAACGAACTTATCTTCATCCCTGAATTGGAACGGTTGGTACGGTTGTACCCGTTTCTTCCTCAAAAATTTGAAAAATTTTCGTCAATCATGTTATTTATACGTGAATAATCTGATTGCCGTAAATTTTTGAACTATCCTAAACCCAAGTCTGCACAGTGGGCCTGGCCATTTTAATATCTGTATCATATAAAAATAAATAAAAATAAATAAGGAACAAAAAAGTAAAAATGAAAAAAAAAGTTATTTTTTCGAATTTTTATTTTTAATGATAGTTGTTAAACTGTTTTAATCGTCCTCTGGATCCTTATTTTACTTGTTTTTTACTTTGTAAATTGAAAAAACCTAACTGATGTCAAAAAAATGATGAATCTTTTTTTTTTCCCCTTCAAAATTTTCGGATTTTTGAAGGGGGGGGGGGTGACATAAAAAAAATTAATATTTGTATCAGCCTAATGGAGCATCAATCGAACAAAATTGAATGAATTACAGAACATTTGAAAACTATTTTGAGTGTAGTTAAAAATTTTATTTCCTACTTTAAAATATTTACTTGACTTTTGCCAATAAATTCATGCCGAAAAAACTACATGTCATAGCCTTTAATTTTCATTTACAGACAAGAAAGCTCAGGAAATTCGTTTTTGTACGTTTTTTTTTGGATAAATTGAATTTTGAGTGTTTTTGGAAATTCATTGTTTCACTCAAACAACATTTGAGTGTTATATGAATTGAATGAATTACAGAACATTTGTAGGGCGTTGCATACCTTTAGGCGTTTAACGCTATATGGAAATTTCTGACTTAGATTACAAAAAATGATCCCAGTTTGTAAAAATAGTTTTCGCTAAGAGTTTTGAGACCGAATTCGAGTTCTACTATAACTAGGCTATCAAGTATAAGTGACAAATTCATTATGACTTCATCAAATAGTGATCGTCGAACAGATTGTTTGAAAGCATTTCAAAATTGCTAAAATCTTATAAATTTTTAATATTTGCATATAAATCCTCAAATGTACTTTAACATGAAGTGTTATACTAATTACTCTTTACTTTTGCATTCGTTTTGCTTAACAGATTAACAGGAACTTTGGTATTTCGTTTAGTATGTTGAGAGTCTCGCACTATCAAGTTACCCGCATTATCAAAGTTACCCCGTTTTACGGTACGGGTTTTCGATCCCCACAGTTATGAATCAACGATTCTATAAATACGAATAACATTTTATTTTTGTGGACGAATAAATATGCTAGAATAACATATGATTGTTTGCAATGCTGTATTGATTTATGGTTCACGTAGAATAAAATGTGTTCTGCGTAATTGCAACTCTATTTGATGAGATATCTCCGTTTAAGCAACTTGGTCCATA